>NW_005200417.1:393038-417692 GCF_000372725.1 Emiliania huxleyi CCMP1516
CTGCAGTGGCAGGGCCGGCGCACGGGGCGGCAGCGGCGGCTGCGGGAGCGGCGGGTGTGTCGGCGGCTGCGGGAGCGGCGGATGTGGCTGCGCCGCCGCTGCTTGAGGCGGCCTCCCCTGGCTCGCACGTGGGGCGCGGAAGGCTCTCGGGTCTGACCGCTGGCTCAAGTTGCGATTCAGCGGCCGCTGGGGCGGCGCCGACGAGCTGCTTGCCCCTCGCGCCCCCACCGAGGCGGGAACGAGGAGGCTGCCGCCGGGGGCAGTGCTCGCAACGGTCGCGCCCTCGCTTCTCATGCTCTCCGCCGCCTCCACCATTGCATTGCCGCGCTCGAGGCCGGAGGCTGACACGGTGAGCGGCCGACCTCCGCCCGAGCGGAAGAAGGAGGCGGGCGCGTGCGCTCCCGGCGCACGCTGCTGCTGGCCTCGCAGCTGCTGCCGCGGCTGCACAGCGGGCTGTCGCTGCGGGGGCGGCGGCCGTTGTGGCTGCCGCTGCTGCTGCGCCGACGCACCGTGCTGAGGCGGCGGCGGCCTCTTTTGCTGGTACAGCTGCGGCGGCGGCATGAGGTGCTGCGGCGACGGCTGTTGTTGAGGCGGCGGCCGCGGCGGCAGCGACGGCGGCGGTGGGCGCGGCGGCAGTGGGCGTGGCGGCGGTGGGCGCGGCGGCGGTGGGCGCGGCGGCGGCTGAGGCGACGCAGGAGGCGGCGGTGCCATGCCTGGAGCCAGCATCTGCTGCCGGTGGAGCTGCTGCTGCACCTCGGCACCGCTCATGAAGCCTCCAGAGGCGCACACTTGCACCGGAGCGGCGTGCTCCGGAACAGGCCTCTTGGCCGGCGAACTGGGCGGCCAGTTTGAGCTCGAGCAGCCTGCAGATGATCGGCTCCTCTTTTGCCCCGAAGAGGCCGCGGCGGCGGACGCGGCGGAGGCAGTGGCGGCGGCGGCGGCGGCGGCGGAAGCGGTCGCGGCGGCGGCGGCTGCGGCGGATGCGGTGCCCGGCGGTGCCGGGCCGCCTGTCCCAGGTGCTTCCGGCACAGCATATGCCTCGCACTGCACCCGGTATGCGGCCCACTCGTGGGACCACACCCACAGGTGCGAGCACTGCCCTGGCCCGCGGCCGCCGGCGTTGCAGCGATAGAAGGACTTACCCTCGTTGGGCGGCTTGCAGTGGAACTCAATGACCTGCGCCCTTTGATGGCGCGAGCACACCGGCATTTGAGTGAGTGGATTTGCCAGCGGCAGCGCGCCGCGGCCGGGCGGCATTGGCGGAGCGAGGCGCTCTCGCTGGCCATGCCGCCGTGGAGCAAGCGGTGGTGGGTCACTCACGCCAGCCTCCATGGCGAGAGCCATGATGCCCGGGGCTGGCGTGGAGGGGCACGACATCACAACGCATCAGCCGGACGAGAGCGCACTCCCCGATGCAGGCAAGCTTCTGGCAGCTGGCTGCAGGCCGGCCAGGCGTGAATGCCCGCCAAGAGCGCGGGAAAATAGACGGAAGCTGCGTCACACGTCAGCTGGCTGTCGTGCGATTTACAAAAGGCGGGAGGGACGCTCTCCGGCCTCGGCTGAGTTCACGCACCACGGTCAGGGTGCCGAGCTGTTGTGAAAACGCTCCGTAGAGAGCCACCAGACAGAGAGTGGCTCAAGCCGTCAGTCCCAGGCCCCGGCGGGCCCCAGGTCCCAACCCCAGAGACCGCCTAAGCACCTAAGCGGCCTAAGCGGGGGGGCGAGCTAAGCTGAGATTGTCATACCACATGATGTGCCTGCCTATCGCTAAGTAAGACCTAAGTATGAGATTGCGGCCTCACAAAGCTCACGATCCGGTCGAGCCCTCGAATATCACACGCACGCACGTGGGGAGCTGGGAACGGCTCACCCCTTGGTTGGCGTCGGCGACAAGTAATTACGCAAGCTGGGGAGAATTGGACTGGACACCGGCGAAGATAAGTTTGGTCCAGAATTCATCAACTGTCGTGCTGATAACAGAAGTTGCCTCGACCTAAGTTCAGGCATCGTTTGCACTGGGTCCCTGCTTGAGTAATCGCTGGCCAGGGCTTGCTCGACGACTCACCCAGCTCCCCGTCGTCGTAGTCGTCGTCATCGTCACCGCTCTCGATAGCCTGATTCTTGAGCCCCTCACTGAGATCGTTGGCAGCCTTCTCGTAGCCGCCCATCGGCCGCTTCTGGGCGTCCTTGTATGGGGTCTGCACACAGACATTTGTGCCATTCTTGCCTTTCCCCTGCACCGTCGGGTCGACCAGGAGCGCCCACTCGAAGTTGCTGGAGTCGATGTTGTACAAAGCCTTCGTCTCACCCCATGAGTTGGAGGCGTGCATGCTCTCACCACTGTCATCGGCGTACTGGATGCAGACCGCGTGCAACCCGTGTCCACCCACGCTCGTGGTGATCACGCCAATCATGCACAAGCCGTTGGCCCACTTTTTCATTGTGGCGTGTGCTTTGTCGAAGCTGGTAATCTTGCCTCCATGCTCGACTTTGATCTGATAAGCCTCCTTCTTCTCAAGCGTCGGGACCCATGCTTCCTTTTTCCCCGACACGCCGTTCCATCCCTCACACATCGCAAGTGGATCGTGGCCCTCCCAGCAGTCGCACAGCGTCTCGACCTTTGCGAAAAGATGCGCTTGCTCAATGACGATGCCATACTTGCTGTACATGCCGTTGACGACGACCGTCGAGAACGCGTGTCCACAGCACGTGCCGAACTTCCCTTGGTTGTTGTGGGGAGCCGCCATGCGAACTGCCATCTGGACTAGTGGGGGCGGATGCCTAGTTACGACTGTACCCGGAGAGAGAGAGCCTTGCGCGCAAGGCTCAACGCTCGGGCGTTGACCGCACCGCGTACAATCGCGCCTCCCTCTCGCTTGTCGTACGTCTCTCTCGCTTGTCTCCCAGTAGCTAAAAGTCGACAACTGTACCCTCCCCACTGCGCGCCTCTCATTTGTGTCACACCACGCGGAACGCATCTCCATCGCTTCGGTGAAGGGGGTGAACCGTGCCATCCTCGATCGCCGTGCAAAGCTCGCTTCCGAGCTCTCACGCCGCGCGTAGGGCCCTTAGGGGCCTAGAGAACACAACCCCCTCTCTCTCTCTTTTCTCCCAGTAAGCTATAAGTACGTACGTACCCGGTCCTCGTACGTTATTCGAGCACCGCCTCGTGCGTCGGTTCAGGGGCAGCGTGGCGAGCGACCTGCTTTCCAGCTGTCCCTCCCCTCCCTCACCTCCA
This sequence comes from Emiliania huxleyi CCMP1516, assembly GCF_000372725.1. Classification (NCBI taxonomy): domain Eukaryota; phylum Haptophyta; order Isochrysidales; family Noelaerhabdaceae; genus Emiliania; species Emiliania huxleyi. Next base: position 396,277 of record NW_005200417.1, read on the forward strand.
CCGCCGTCACCGCCACCCCCCTTGCCGCCACTACCGAGCCCTCCGTCTCCCTGCATTCCCCCCTGCCTGCATCGCCCCTCCCACGCCCTTCCAACGCTCGCTCACACAGACGCGTGCGCTACGAAACGCGCCATCCATTGTTGATATCTTTTTCCCCGGAGGCGAGTGCGTGGGGAAGTGGGCCCGCATGTCGGAGCGGGCGCGGGGCACACGGCTCACGGCACACGGGAGAGAGGGAGAGGGAGGTAGCGCGGCGAAAGAGCGGCCGCGAGAGCAGAGCGCAGAGGCGCAATCAGCGATCAGGAGCGGCAGCATAACATCGCCGGGAAATACTAATCAACAAAAAGAACCCCCGCCTCACAGACCGCTCAGACTAAATGGTCGTGTGCTGCTCCACGGTGAGTGTGGGGCAGCTGTGCGGCGGATGGTGCGAGCAAACTATTGAGCAGAGGAGAGGCACGGGCACGCGAGAGACCCGAGCCAAAACCGAAGCCACCAAAGGCCTTGGGGGCCGGGCTGCGCCGCTCGCCGTGCTGCGTCAGTGCACTACAAAATCGTCCCACCAGACGGTGCCCGGGTCCGAGTTGAAGACGTGCAGCGTGCGCCCCTCGAGCGCCTCGTCCGAGACAAACCGCACCTGGTGGGAGGGAGGCGGGCGGGGGGGGCGGGATACAGTAGGGCGGGGGAGGGGGAGGAGGAGGAGGGGGGGGGGGGGGGGGCGCACGTTGGAGGCGACGAGCTTGTCGTCGAGCGAGAGGTCGGCTGAGCGAGCCTGGTGGTGGCGGCGGCGGCGGCGGGTGTGTGTGTGTTTGGGCGGCCGAGAGCGGGCTGGGGAGGGCGGGGGCCGGGGGCGCCTTCCAGTCCAGCGCGATGTCGACGTGCAGCCACCTCTTGACCGAGTAGTTTCCGCCCATGAAGTAGCCGTGCGTCGAGAGGAGGCCCGCCTGGCCGCTCGGCCGGAGGTGGAAGAAGACGACCGACTGCGCGAGCGACTTGCCCCCGAGGGCGAGGTAGCCGACGTTGCCCGCGACCGAGGTGCGCAGCCAAAAGGAGATCCCGCGCGGCTCGCCTGATGTGACATAGCACTACATCATGTCACATGAGACAACAGATGCCGCGCGTGTGTGTGGAGCAGTGCGGCAGTGCGGCAGGTGCGCACCCGAGGCGCCGGGCAGCGAGGCGGAGAGGCCGTCGAACTGGCCGCCTGAGGACCAGAGGAGGGGGAGGGGGCTGCAGAGGGGGAAAGGGGGGCCGGAGGGGCGGGCCGCCGCACCGCTCCCTCCCGCGATCCGGAGGGAGTGCTTGCCGGAGTGGGGCGACGCGGTGTTGACCGACACGTTGTACGCCTCCGGGTCGCTGCCCTCGGCGTACCAGCGCAACTCCCCGACCTGAAGGGGCGAGAGGGGGGAAGGGGCAGAGCTAGGACGGCGCGGGCGGAGAGGCAGCCGCTCCAGCCCCGCCCAGGCCCGTGCGGGGCGGTCGCGTGGGTGCGGCCGACCCCTCTCTCACCCCGCTCTTCTCCCCGTCCCCGGCCCGCAGGGGTCGGCTGCCGCACCTCGAACCCGTCGACAAAGCAGCCCGGCACTTTGAGCGGCGGAGAGGAGCTGTCGGCGGCGAGCGAGAGGCCGGGCGGCGCGACGAGGGCGAGCCCCTCCGGCTTGATCCGCACGCGCACCTCCGCAAAGGGGGGGGGAGGGGGGGCAGGCGCTCATCAGCTGCAGCTCCTTGATTCCCGGGGGCGAGGGTGGCAAATCCGCTCCTCCCCGCGGTCACACTAACTAGCTGCGGAATGACATGGCGCGCCTCCGCGAGGTAGAGGTCCACGTCCCGCGCTGGCCCGGGGCCGTGCGTCGCGTTCCCGTGCCGCAGCGTCAGGCTCCTGCCCGCCTCGTCCCACGCGCCGAGCAGCCTACAGGAAAGGTCCGGGAACCCTCCTGCAAGGCTCCTCGACGCCCGCCTCGTCCGCACGTGCTTCGCAGCCCGCTGCTGTCGAGCACCGGAGGCGAAAAGTCGAGAAGCCTCTCGACCGCGGCGGCGGAGAGCGACCCCTCCACCGCCAGCGGACGGTTGGTCGGCTCGTCAAACTGCAGCACCAGCGCGTCGCCTGAACTCGACAAGTTCAGCGCCTCAGTCACTCCACCCGATCGCCTCTCCGGCGGGAGCGGCGCGAGCGCGTCGCCGATGCCGAACGCGCAGTCCCCGTCGTCGAGTGCGCTAAGCGCGACCGGCTGCGGCGCCGGCTGGAGTGCCTACCAGCAACCCACACCCCTCCCTCCTCCGGATCTCGGCAGGGGTAGAGGTGTCCTTCGGCCGGCGGGAGCCGCGGCGGCCGAGGGCGGCGAGGAGCCGCCGGGCGCGTGCGCGACGAGCCACAGGAAGTGGGGCTGCGACGCGTTGAGGCCGAGCACGGTGCACTCGAGCCGCTCCCCCCTGCACGCCACCTCCGCCTCTGCCGCCGCGGGCTCGCCCGCGGCCGCCGGCGGCTCGCGCGAGACGAAGAGCGAGTACGAGACGACGGGAGAGCCGTGTGCGGCGGGAGGGCGCCACGAGGCGTGCAGCGCGTTGGAGCTCCCGCTGCTCCCCGCCGGCGCGAGCGCGAGCGTCGGGGGCTCGGGCTGGTCTGGCGCGCAGCAAAACGCGAGCCGCGACCACGCGCTGCCGTCGCAGCCGATGAAGGCGCCGCTCTCCTCGTCGAAGCGGAGCATGCCTCGCTCCGAGGACGAGCAGAGGCCGTGCGAGCCAGCCGCCGCGGCCCACCCGTCGCGCCACACGGAGTAGTCGTCGGACGGGTCCGAGGGCTGCTGTTGCTGCAGCGTCCACCAGAGCCCGGCCTGCAGCAGCAGCACGAGCCACCAGGGAAGCGAGGCGCACGCCAGGCTGGGCTCGTAGAGCAGGGCGGGAGCAGCATGGCGGGCGCGGCTCGCCGCACCGCTGCCTGCCGCTCTCGCGGTTGACGGCTCCGCACCGGCGCTCGTCTCGCACGGCGACGCGCGGCACGGCGCCTTGGGAGAGCTGCTGAGCTCCGCCGAGGCCTGAACCGGAGCGCCGCGCCACGCAGGCCCTTCCTCGGAGAGCCGAGCGTAACCAGCTTGCCCTGCCATCGCCGGGCAGCCTTGGTGGTGGTTGAAGAAACTACTTGCCCCCCCTCCCCACGCCGTGGTTTCTTAGCTCCGGCCGGCACTCACCAGAGCCGGCCCGAAGGATTTTTAGGTAAGAGGTAAGTAAGCTGCGGTCCGCGAGGGCGATGCCAGAGTCTTCTGCCGCCGAGTCGGCTCTCTGGATGACGGGAAGAAAGACGCACACACGCCTCCATCCACTCCACTCAGAACACCGCAGACTTGGAAAGTGACAAGTGCGCTGCCGCAGGCGAAGAGAAATTTTGAGCTGCGCTCCCGTTCACACTCGTGTCTGGCCTTTTCTCGGGGCCGCGCCTGCGGCGCGGCGTGGTAGGTAGGTAGGTGTTACCTCGGATGCATCGTGACATCTGACAACTGAATTTCCACTGGTTCGTCCTCCTCGGAGTCATCTTCCCCGTCCTCCTTCCGTTCGGCTCTTCGCTCGGTACGTTCGGTGTGGCTCACCCTCCATGCCGTGAACAGGCGCTTTATCCACCCTATATTCTTCTCTCGTTCCTCTGCCCGTGCCTTGGTCTTGTCGTTGTTTCGCACCCATGTCTGTATGGCAATCGAGGCTGCCTTCCCCACTACCTGTAGTTCACTCGTCACCTCTCCCGCGAGCTCCCTTCTCTTTCTTTCGGGTATGGAGTCCGTGAGTGCGGGTAGCGTGCAGGCAATCACGGGCGCTATTTTGTCGTACTCCTCTTCGGCGAGCGCTCCAAATCTAGACCCTTTCGCCTTTAAGGAGGCTGCCCTCGCTCGTCTCAGGAATGTGGCGGTGTCTTTTGAGTCCGGCGCCTCCCGTTCAACTCTTGCTGTCGCCCTCGCTGTGTGTTTGTCGAGCTTCCGCCCAAGGGAGGGATGGGAGGACGCGCTAAAATTCTTTTTCACGGGCCCGTTTTCCACAGCGTTCGGCGCGACCCGAGATGTGGAGTGCATGCGGCGGTGGCGAGGAGCCCCCGCAGCACCTGATCGACATCCCGCCTTCGTACGACCCGCAGTGCGAGCGGCTTATACGTCCGCGGCCGCGCGCCGAGGGATCGCTCCGCTGCGTGGTCCGGCTCCAGCCTCGAGAGAAAGACGTGCTCATGCACGTCGAGGACGGCAATGTGCGCCCACCACCGCGGCCCACACCGCGTGGCTGCTCGCGAAGCCACTGCTGCCGCCGCCGACCGCAGGTCCTGCTGCTCGTCGCTCGGAAGGAGGGCAAGCACTGGCGGATAGGCGAGCGAGACAGTCCCGCCTCGCCCTCCTCCCGCCTCCGGCCGACGCTCCCTCCTCCCGTGTCGGCCGCAGGAGCCGACCGTGCCTTTGCTTCGGCGAGCGCACTTGTGCAGCTGACGACGTGTGGCGGAGGCGCCTACTCCGTCGAGAGGGTCCGCTCCTCGAGCAGGCCAGAGGCCACAGCCCAGCCACAGAGCCTCGCCACACACAGCCCGGCCCAACAGAGCCGCCGGCGAGGCAGTCCCGGCGCAGCCGCCGCTGAGCTCCGCGCCCGCCTCGTCGCAGTCGCGCCTCGTGGGAGTCGCTCAGCTGCTCGCACGAGACGCGCGCCCTCTCGCAGGACCTGCCCGAGGCGCCGGCCCACAGTAGGAAGTGTCTAGGAAGTGTCCTGGACCTGCCCGAGGCGCTACCCCACGCCCCGCGAGAGGGAGGCGGGAGAGCGCCGCCCTCTCCAAGCCGCCTCCTTCGCGCGTCTGGCCCCGCCGCAGGTCAACACGATGGCTGCGCTGCTCCCCTTGGACGAGTCGGCCGAGGCGCGGGACGGCAGCGGGCGCGAGTGGCTGCCAGGGGAGGCCGAGTGCGCTGCTGCGCCAGAGAGGCAAGCCCTCGCGGAGGAGGGGCGGTCCGCCCTCCGCCAGAGAGACGACGCCCGCCGCCGCGGCTCTGTAGGCCGCCGGGCGAGCTGCGATCGCAGCTGCACGACGCGCTCGTCGGCCAGCCGACGCCAGGAGCCACTTTGCTGATGACGAAGCTGCCTCGGTGCCGGCCAGCCCCGCCCCGCTCGCGCTCTGCCGCGTCCTCCTCGGACGGCCGCCTCGCCGCCGCCCGCAGATGGAACCCCTCAACGGACGCTTTCGAGCTGCCCTTCCACGGGCGCGCCAACCTGGCCTCCGAGCGCAACTTCCAGCTGGTCACCGCACTGCGAGGCAAGGTTGCCGCGGACGCGCCCATCGTGCTGCTGCACGGAAAGTTGGACGAGGCGACGTACTCGCTCGACTTTCGCTACCCGCTCTCGCCCTTGCACGCCTTTGCCCTCGCGCTTGTCACTTGGGGCTGGTGACGTCTCGGAATCTCGCTTGAGCGGCGGGCGGGACCCGCCGCGTCGCGCGTGCGGCGTGGAGTCCCGCGGCGCGCGAGAGCGGCGAGAGGCGCCTGCGTCTTTTTTCGAATGCGTAACACTTTTTTGTTTTTGGCTCCTAATCTCGGCTCAACATGCCATATGGACAGAGGTGAGAGAGGAGAGCTGGTCTCAGAGCCCGTTCCCACATCCCACCGGGAGACACACGAGACGCACCAAATGCGCGTGCATGTCATGCATTGAGCCCGCCATGGCGTGGGTGCCCCCCCACGGCACGTGCGTAAGTGTGGGGTTGATCAGTGTGGGCGCCCCGGACACACGCCGGCACGAGCGACAAGCGACACACGCAATCGCCCACACACTCCAACGGCTATTCATTCGACGTACCCGGGCGGCGGTCGACGGGTGCGCGCCTGTCCGATGTGGATACCCGCCCCCTCATGCCGACTCGAGCGAGGTCGTGGAAGCCTGTCTAGCGGCGCCAGACCTTGTGTGTGCCACGGGGGGGCGTCCGCCCGTCGCGGCTCACGGCGGCAACGGCCAGACTCCGACGAGCGCCGCCGCCGCCGGCCGGCCCGCGGGGCGGGCGAGGTCGAGGGCAACGAGCACCTCCCGCCCCTCGAGCTTTTGGAGCGCCTGGCCGGCGGCGCGCGCGGTGCAGCGCGGCGGCGGCGTGTCGGCCGCGCCGGCCTCGTCCGCCCCGCTCCTCACGACGGCCGCCCAGAGCGCGCCGCCGCGACCCTTGGCGTCCGCGTCGGCCAGCGCAAAGGCGACCGGGACGGGCTGCGCGGCGAGAGGCGACTCGAGACGTGCCACGCCGAGGAGGGCTTGTGGCGGGGCTTGTGGCGGGTGCTGCCCCCTCGGCGAGAGGCTCGCCTATCGAGCGGTTCGTACAACGAGCATGGAGTGATGCTGCACAGGAGGGGGGCCCCTCCCCCGCTCGGTGAGAAAGGCTCGCCGCCGCCACGGAGGCGCGCAGCACGACGTACGCCTCCTCGCCGCCGTGCAGCTCCTCCAGGCAGCGAGCTACGTCGCGGATCGGAACGAGCGGCCGCTGCAGCCGCCAGTCGCACCGCACCGCGTCGCCAGCTGCGCCGGCCGCCTCCCCGCCCGCTCTCTTGAGCAGTGCCTGCACTGGGGGGAGCCCGCCGAAGATGGCGCCGACGTCGCCGCCCGTGGCCGGCGGCGGCGGCGCCGCCATCCACGCGCCGGCCTGCCGCGCCGCCGCGTCGCGCTTGCCGCGCTGCTGCTGCGAGCGGGCGTCTTTGCCGATCTCTCCGAGCAGCGCGAGCCGCAGCGGCTCCTCGCGGTACTCGGCGAGCAACTCCGCCGCCCGCAAGGCGAGCGACCACCGGCTCGTCGCCAGGAAGCCGCCGAGATCGCCTCCGGCGGCGCAGACACGCAGCCGGCGGACCATCACGTCGTCGCCTGGCGCGACGCCGTCGAAGAAGCCGCTCGCGCCGGCCGGCCCGCCGCAGTGGTGCTCGAGGAGGAGGAGAGGGAGCTGAGCAGCGCCTCCGCCGCCGCTGTCGGCGACGAGGACCTGCAGCCAGCGCGCGCGCACGAAGCGGACGAACGCGCGGTCCCCGTTGGGCCGCCGCCGGAAGCGGAAGGGCGGCAGCGAAGCGACGACGCGCCCGATCACGTCGGCCAGCTCCTCCGCCTCTCCGAGGTACTGCTGCGCCGCGTGCACGACCGCCAGCTTGCGCCGCACGCCGCTCGCATCGGAGAGGGGCGGGCGGCGCGGCGGCAGCAATCGGCCGGGCAGGAGGGAGTCGAGCTGCTGCACCTGCGCCTCGGTGAGGACGTCGACCCTGCCGGGGACCTTCGGGTGCTTCGCCGGGTTGAGCTTGGCGACGAACCGCTTCCCTCCCTCGTCCCCGGCCACCTAGCCAACAGCGATGCGCCATTACCAACCGTCGTAGTCTAACCGCACGTCTCCCTCGTCGCCGCCAACCTCGCGCAGCGCGTAGTCGCGCACCATCAGCACGGCGCCCGGCCTGCGGCGCGTGGGCAGGCGCGGCTCACCCCAGCCGGCGGCGGCAGGCGCGGCAGCCGTGTGGCGCGCAATGGTCGCCTGGTGGCCGCGTAGAGGCGCTCGCAGCGTGAGTTCCACACCTCGACCGCCATCTCGCCTAAGTAATGACACCAAGTAGATGACGGTGATTCCTTAGTTCCACACCTCGACCGCCATCTCGCCGGAAGCGTCGGCGAGGGTGAGCTCAAAGCACGTCGCGAAGCTCTGCGCCCCCTTTTCGTGCGGGCCGCCCCAGTGGCTGAGGGAGCTCTTGCCGACCACCCGCCCGACCATCACACGCGACGCGAGCAGCCGCTGCGGCGGGCGACCCGCCGGCCGCCGCTCGGCGGCGTCGCGCTGCTGCTGCATCCGCGCGATCTCGTTGACGGTGCCGAACCGCACCCGCTCCGCGCCATCCCTTGCGACCGCGTCAATCTCTGCCTGGCTGCTGAGCGCCTAAGTAATAGTAACATTTCTGATTATCAACTAATAGCAAGTGCCCATCTCTGCTTGGCTGCTGAGCGCCCCGCCACCGCCCCCGCCGCCGCCGCCGTCGTCGTTCTCTGGTGCGGCGCGCGCGGCCCAGCGGCGAGTGAGCTCCACCTCGTCGGAGCGGAGCTTGAGGTAGTGCCTCCGGCGCCCCGCCAGGGGAAGCGGCTCGCGGTGTGGCCTCGCGAGCGGCGCCGCTCCCGCCGCCGGCTCTGCGACTGCAAAGGTGAGTCCGTCCCTCTCGGAGGCGACGTAGTAGTCGTCGAGGACGAGGGAGGAGGCGGCGGCGGGGGCGGCGGAGGAGGAGCCGGCGGCGGCGGGCGCTGCCACCGGCTCCAGCTGCGTCACGACGATCAGATCCGGCGCCGAGGCGGAGAGGGCGCGCTCGTCGGCCCTCGCCTCCCAGCCGCGGACGGTGACGACGCCGCGCGGCTCGAGCCGGCCCGAGTAGACGAGCTCGTTGAGCGCGGTCGAGAGCACCACCTTGAGGATGTGAGCGCCGTCCGAGAGCACGACGTCGAACGCGTCGCCGCACGCGGAGGTGACCTGCACGCCCGTCTCCGCGTGCCAAGTGGGGTCGAGCATGAACCGGTGCAGCGAGATCACCTGCAGGTTGGGCGGCTCCGAGCGCTCGGCAAGCGCGTCGCGGAGCGTGTCGACGCCTCCGGCGGTAATCGGCGGCGCCGCGGCGGCGGCCTGAGCCCGCTGCCGCCGCGGCTGCCGCTGCTGCTGCTGCTGCTGCTGCTGCTGCGGCTGCGCGCGCCGCGACGTGCGCTGCGAGCGCTGCAACCGCGACACATGCTCGCGCGCAGCCGACCTCTCGTCCTGCGGAGGATTCTGGCGAGAGCGCAGCCAGCGCTCGGACGAGGGCTCGAGCTGACGCTTGCTTGCGGGCTTCTCGACCATTGTTACCGGCCGGGCGAAAAATAAAAAATTCCTCGTGAGTGCGAGGCTACCAACTGCATTCCAAGTGCTCCAAGCGCAGTCCTGGGGAGATGTTCTCTGTTTATTTCTCACACAGTCCCGGTCTGCAGCATGAGAGATGAGTGCAACCACATAACCACGGTACGACGGCACACGGTAGAGACGCGCAAGTAGGTACGAGGGGCGCAACATGGGTCATGGCGCATGCTCAGCGCGCACACGGCCACTGTGAAGAGACCCACTCGCGAACGTAGAATCTCCCCCCTAACAGTATGTTGAAACCAGTCATGCATGCTCCCCCATGCATGTGCATATGTGCATGCGCATGCGCATGTGCACGTAATGCGGAGTGCCCCGCACCCCCGCCCGCGGAGCGCCGCTATTCGCCGGGCGGCGAGATCTCGCACTGCCCATCCAGCATGTCGAGGGACACCGTCGCGCGCATCGCCACCGGCCGCGCCAGCGGCTTGCGCACCGGCGCCGCCTGCCGCTGCCGGCCTGGCGACCCTGGCGACGCGGGCGCGCCTCCCCGGAGCAGGTGGCGCCACGACAGAAAGGCGGAGCCTCCGTGCACCGTCCTGGCCTCCTCCGAGGCCCGCCTCGTCGGCGCCGGCGGACTCGCCGGGTTGGCCGACGCCCTCCGCACCGCCGCGCAGAGGGTGCCCCCGTGCGTGCTGATGCCTCGCTCGTCCTCGCCCGGCACCTCCTTGCCGCGCCGCAGCCCGGCGAGCAGGCTCGAGACGGTGCGGCCCGCCCACCGGCCGGCGGAAGGGTCGACGGCCGAGTCGCTCACCACGATGCAGCGCGCCGGGTTCTCCCGCTCGTCGCCGCGGTGCCACTGCGCCATGTACGCGTGCGGCGCGCCGGGCAGCTCCCCGCGCGGTCGGCGCTGCAGCCGCACGAAGCCGCCCGCCCAACCCGCGACGCCGGTGGTGGAATCGGCGGGGGGCGCGCCGCCGAGCAGCGCCGGCCTCGCGATTGGCCGGCAGAGCGCGAGTTTCAGCTCTGCGGCGGCCGCCTCGGTCAGCCCCTCGTCCTTGTCCGTCGTTACACAGTGGCCAAGGAGCTCGCCGCCTCCCACCTCGTCGAGGAGGGGGCGGTCGTCCACGGCCGCGAAGAAGAGCACCCGCGGCTGAGCGTGCGCGTCCGCGGCGGCGTTGTAGGCCCGCAGCCAGTCCGTGATCTCGAGAGGCCGGTGAGGATCCCACGGGCGGCGCGAGGGCGTGACGCCAATCACGTCGAGCCCCTCCAGCCGCAGCGTCCGCACGAGGAGCTGCAGCTGAACCGGCACCAGCCGCCAGTGCGAAGACACCACGACCGCCGCGTGAGTAGATTCACAGACCGCGACGAGGCGCTTGAGCTTAGTTGACTCAATCTTGCCGGGCGTTCTCGCCGAGATGACGCCATCGACGTCGAGGAAGAGCACGCGCAGCCCACAAGAGGAGCAGGCGGCAGTCATTCCGAATAATACAACGGCGACACCTGCAATTACCTGCCGATGCAGGCCGATGCGAGGTCGGCGTGCCGAAAAAAGAATTTGAAGAAATCTTGCACATTCCCAAGAGATCGGCAGACGACAGCGGCGTCTCAGAACGAGGCCGAGGAGAGCGATGAGTCAGGGGAAGAGACAGCAGGAGAGAGAACGACGAGAGTGTGGGAAGAATGCGAGGTGGCATGAAGGTCGCTGCAAGAATTGGTGATAAACTGCGGAGAGAGATAGGAAGTGGTAGACGCCCGAGGGTGGGCGACGGCTAACACCACACTTCTCCCCTAAAATCCCTGTGTGGTGGCGGCGTACCGTCCTCCCATCCCTCCCTTGGATTGTCTGTTTTCTTTCTTTCTTTGCACATTCCCGGAGGAGGACTTTTTTGGTATCGGACCCTTTGTGGTGGCGGCGTACCGTCCTCCCATCCCTCCCTTGTGTTGTCTGTTTTCTTTCTTTCTTTGCACATTCCCGGAGGAGGACTTTTTTGGTATCGGACCCTTTGTGGTGGCGGCGTGCCGTCCTCCCATCCCTCCCTTGGGTTGTCTGTTTTCTTTCTTTCTTTGCACATTCCCGGAGGAGGACTTTTTTGGTATCGGACCCTTTGTGGTGGCGGCGTGCCGTCCTCCCATCCCTCCCTTGGGCTGTCTGTTTTCTTTCTTTCTTTTTTTTGCCTCTAGTGACAGAACCCGTGCCCAGTTTCGTGCGCGACTGCGAAGAGAGATAGGAAGAGGCAGAGACGCCCAAGGGTGTGGGCGACGGCTAGCACCACACTCCTCGCCTTAAACGATCCCAGTGTGGTGGCGGCGAGCGGCGTAAAAAGGGACACCTCTAACTGAGCCCTGGCTGTCAGGCTGTCAGGTGCTGTCAGGTGATCTGTCGGGCTGTCGGGCAGCTGTCAGGCACTGTCAGGTGCCTCTGTCAGACCAGCTGTCAGGTGCTGTCAGTGCTGTCGGGTGCTGTCGGGTGTCTGACAGGCGAGGTGCTCTGTAGCTGTCGGGTGCTGTCGGAGCTGTCGGGTGTTGCTGTCAGACGCTGTCGGAGCTGTCAGAGCTGTCAGGCTGCTGCTGCTGTCAGACGTTGGGCTGTTGCCCTGTCAGGTGCTGTCGGGTGGTCCGCTGTCGGGGTGCTGTCAGAGCCTGAACACACCAGCCACACTTATGACACTATCAAGAGGAGCCGGGCGGTGGCGGGGGCGCTGACGCCGATGACGCCGGCGGCGGCTACCCAGCTGCCCCCCTCCTACGGCGTGATCACGGCGGCGGCGGCCGCCGCCTGGGGAGCGCAGATGGCGGCGCAGGCGCAGGCGGCGGCGGCGGCACAGACGGCGGCGGCCACCCCCCCACCCAGACGCCCTAGGCATATGACTGTAGGGCCCCAGAAGGCTAGCTGTGGTAGCTTCATTTGTAGTAGCACAGCCGCCGGTGCTAGAGAGGGGTCCGCAGAGCGGTGGGGAGGGAGGGTTGAGAGAGAGACCCATGACCATCCCATGACTACATGGACCACACTCACATGTCTTTGCATGTAATAGTTTTGTTATACCCTCATGGGGCACCACAAGAAAGAGGCTCTACGCCGTAGACTACGGCGTACGGGGTCTGACTGTGAGACGGTCTGTGCTGCTGTCGGGCTGTCAGAGCTGCTGTCAGGCCACTGTGTGCTGTCGGGCTGTCAGGCAGCTGTCAGGCTGTCACGTTAGGGCCTGACAGCGACGGAGCACCTCGCCTGTCAGACTCTGCTGTCAGGCTGTCAGATACGTGCTGTCTGACTGTCAGAGAAAGTGCTGTCAGCGCTGTCAGGCTGTCGGGCACTGTGCAGGCGCTGTCCGGGGCTTGCTGTCAGGCTGTCAGACCAGGGCTCAGCACCTCTAATACCTCTCTACTGTGAGATGGGTAAAAAGGAACAGCTCAGGTCCCCGCCCGTGCGATCTTTGTGCAGGGTTCTTTGTGGGTGTGGTCGGCGACTAGCCGGGGTCGTCCTCCCGATGGGGGACTAGCACTCTAGCCGTCTTCCACATTGTCCCTCGGGTCCCTGCTGCTCCTAATCTTTTCGTACATCCTCCTGCTGATCTCCGCAAAGTCCTGCTCCCTCCCTCGTCTCGCCCTGCGCGTCTGCTCCGCCTCCACATCGTCTGCCCTGCGTCGTCTGGCGACGGGTCCTCCATAGTCGGTCGAGGTCGCCGCCCTCCTCGTGCCTCTTCCCAACGTTCCCTCGGCGGCCGATGCCGTCTGCTCCGGCCCCCCAGTCCCCCCGGGTCTGCCCTGCTCTCGTCTGCGCTAGTTTCTGCTTCGTCATCACCGGAGTCCCTCCTCTTCTTTCTCCTCTTCTTGGCGTGCCGTCCTCCATCCCATACTTAGGGTTGCCTAACGTTAATTTGGGGCCTAACAGTTGCGCTATTGTTGGCTGAAATCCTCACCGTTGCTTAAGTGTTCATCCCAGCCCATGCTGTTACTGTTACTGTTTGTTACTGTTGTTACTGTTGTTCAGTGGTCAGCAAGCAGAAAATGGCAAAAACCCCGGGTAAAACCCGAAAAACCTGGGGTTTTCCGGGTATTTTCGGGTATTACCCGCACTGGACACTAGAGATCGTCGTGGGTCACACTGCCAGGCCTTCCTTACTGTTGTTCAGTCGGCCTAACGTTAGCTACTGTTGTTGGGGAGCCCCACTGTTGTTTTCTGTTGTTCGGTTACTGTGAACACTATAGCAACACTGTATCACTGATCACTCGTGTTCAGCTCCTCATTCCTAACGTTAGCGGTTAGGCAACCCTACCATCCCAATCCTTTGGTTGTCTGCTTTCTTTCTTTTTCGTGCGCGAAAAAGACGAAAACGAATTTTCTCACCGCCCCTCTCCGCTCCCACCACACTAGGCACGTCACGTGCACGTCAGACCGCAAGGTTGCTCGCCCGGCAGCCTGCCCTGCCGTCACAACCCTGGTCCCCAGCCCCGGCGGTGGCGGGGAGGTTGAGGGGAGCCACCTCCTCCTGCCTCCTCCTCCGGGGCTCTGACGGCACGCTGCGGAGGATGGGGAGGAGGAGGCACATGCCGAGGGTGTGGAAGGCGAGCGGCCAGAGAAAGGTGCGCTCATAGCCGACGGCGTCGATCAGAGCGCCGCCGATGAAGGCGGAGCCCGACCAGGTTGTCTTGGAGAGCGACTGCAGCGTGGCCCACTTGCCGCGGTGCTCGCTCGAGATGTGGTCGTTGAGCACCGCGCCCGTGATCCCGCCGATCGAGTTCATGAAGGCGCCGCGCACGCCAATCGCGATGGCGATGGCTGGCGTCGGCACAGGCAAATCGGCCGAGAGGCAGACGAGGGCGAGGGCGGCGTTGGCGACGAGCATGAAGAGGAAGGCGGCGCCGATCGGGCCGGTGGTGCGGGCGAGGCGGCGGATGAGCAGGTTGAGGGCTGTGGCGGTGAGCTGCATCAGCGCGATGATGGCGTGCGTGGCGATGGGTGTCAGCTCGAGCGACTGCATGCAGTACAGCGGCAGGAACTTGTACGCGATGCCCGACCCGAACCCGAGCGAGAGGCTCGACGCCGCCAGAAAGGGCGCGACGCGCCGCGACGCGCACAAGCCGCCAACTCGAGCCCCGCCGCAGCCGTCCTCGCCGCCACCGATGCCGCTAGCACGGGCAGCGGCGCTTGGGGGCGCGCTCGCCGGCGGCGGCGGCGGCGGCTGCTGCGGCTGCGGCTGCGGCTGCTGCGGCTGCGGCGGCGGCGGCGGCGGCGGCGGCGGCGGCGGCGGCGGCGGCGGCGGTCGCTGCCTGCCCGAGGCCGTGCCGTCTGAGACTGAGCCCTGGTCGAGGAGTCGCGCGGCAGGGCCGTCGGCAGGTCGCTCGCGCGGAGGCCTCGGCACGTCGCGGAAGAAGAGGCAGACGACGCCCTGCGCGACGGCGATGGCGGCGCCGGCGACGATGACCGAGACGAGCTCGGGCCGGGTCCACGTGTCGTGCGAGAGGGCGAAGCAGGCGACCGCGATGAGCGGCCCGACGGAGAGGCCAGCCGTCGCCGACATCTGCTTGTAGACGTAGAAGGACGTCCGCCGCGCCTGCGGCGTCGAGTCGCCAAAGATGGCCTCCAGCGCGACGAAATACGAGCCCTTGACGGCGCCAAAGAGCGTCGAGGCCGCGCACAGCGCGACAAAGACGGTCTGCGGGCCCGACCTCGAAGGTAGGTACAGCACCGCGAGGCAAGTGACCGACGCCTGCAAGACGCAGGCGGCGGCCGCGAGCCGAAGCACGGGGCTGCGGCCGCAGCGGTCGGTTGCGACCCCGGCGGCGAAGGAGGTGAGCAGATTGACGACGCCGCTCATCCCCTCCATCAGCCCTACGTTGGTGGCTGTGCCCACGCCCTCGGGCAGCAGCAGCACGTAGGCGTCACGCGCGATGCCGATGGAGCCCGCGGTGGTGGAGAGGAAGTTGGAGAGCAGGCCGAGCGGGACGTTACGGTGAGGCCACATCGGCGATGGCGGCTGCGACGGCGCAAAGCGCAAGGGGTGGGGGGGCGGTCGAGCGCGGCATGGGGGGGAGCGCAAATTCTTTTTTGCTCAAAGTACAAGAGTCTAGTCTAGTTCTTTAAAGAAAGAAAGAAAAGGAACCCAGGGAGGGATGGGAGACGGCACGCCGCCACCACACAGCACCTCTCTACCTCTGAAAGAAAGAAAGAAAGAAAACAGACAACCCAAGGGAGGGATGGGAGGACGGCACGCCGCCACCACACAGAGGGGTGTGATGCGCTAGCCGTCGCCCACCCTTGGTCGTCCGCCTCTTCCTATCTCTCTTCGCAGTCTCTCGCCGATTCTCGCTGCAACCTTCATGCCACCTCGCGGTCGTCCCACTCTCGTCGTTCTCTCCCTTGTCATTTCCTCCTCTGTCGCGTCGTTCTCTTCTGCCTCGTTCTGCGACGACGCCGCCGCCTGCCGCCCCTTGCTCTCGCTGCTTCTCTCGCCTTTCGTCGCAGCTCTGTAAGACAAAAAAAACAACAGCTCTGCCATTCTGGCGGCATATTTTGGCCCCTCGAGTCTATCGAGCTCTCCTCGCGCAAGGACGACTCTTCTGACGCCCACTGCGATCATTTGCCGCCAAGTCATATCGTTGCTCAGGTCCACTCTCTCTTCGAACACTTGTACCTCCACGGATGATGCTGGCGCTGGGTTCCCCTTCGGGTGCATCGTGACAGCTGACAACGAGATTACCACTGGTGTGTCGTCCTCCTCGGAGTCTTCTTCCCCGGTTTCCTCCCGTTCGGCTCTACGTTCAGTACGTTCAGCGTGGCTCACCTTCCATGCCGTGAACAGGTTCTTTATCCACCCTATATTCTTCTCTCTCTCCTCCGCCCGTGCCTTGGTCTTGTCGTTGTTTCGCACCCATGTCTGTAAGGCGATCGAGGCTGCCTTCCCCACTACCTGCAGTTCTCTCGTCACCTCTCCTGCAAGCTCGCCCCTCTTTCTCTCGGGTATGGAGTCCGTGAGTGCGGGCAGCGTGCAGG
Organism: Emiliania huxleyi CCMP1516; assembly: GCF_000372725.1. Lineage (NCBI taxonomy): Eukaryota > Haptophyta > Isochrysidales > Noelaerhabdaceae > Emiliania > Emiliania huxleyi. The sequence continues at coordinate 412,098 of NW_005200417.1, forward strand.
CAATCACGGGCGCTATTTTGTCGTACTCCTCTTCGGTGAGCGCCCCAAATCTAGACCCCACATTGCCTCTTTAAGGACAAAGGAGCTGCCCTCGCGCGTCTCAGGAATGCGGCTGTGTCTTTTGAGTCAGGCGCCGCCCGTTCGACTCTTGCTGTCGCCCTGAGGCCGTGTGTTTGTCAAGCTTCCGCATGAAGTAACGCGCCTCTTCCTTATTTCCAGCGCAGCTGCCGCTCAGTTTGTGCGCCAACGACGCCTGTGGTGGCTCACTGTCTTCTTGTGTCCAAGTCGTCGCAGTCTATCCGTTCTCCATTTCTCCTCCTTGCCTCGCGCGCCTTTTTTGCGGCCTCATCCCTCCACTGTAGCCGCCTTGCACGCTCTGCATCCCCAAAACGCACTCCTCGAGTCGTGGCGGCGCGCCTCATTCCCCGTCTCTTTTCCCCTTCTAGAATGCGCCTTGGCTCCCAGGATCGTTTTGGTCGTCACATTGTGAGGATGTAGAGTGACGTAGAGCGCTGTAGAGCTGTAGAGCTGTAGAGCGCTCTGGAGCGCTGTAGAGCTGCAGAGCTCTACATCCGCCGCGGGACAGAGCGATGCAGATGTAGAGCGATGTAGAGGCCCTCTACAACGTGAAATCTCTACAACAAACTCTACATCATTTGTGTCACACCACGCGGAACGCATCTCCATCGCTTCGGTGAAGGGGGTGAACCGTGCCATCCTCGATCGCCGTGCAAAGCTCGCTTCCGAGCTCTCACGCCGCGCGTAGGGCCCTTAGGGGCCTAGAGAACACAACCCCCTCTCTCTTTTCTCCCAGTAAGCTAAAAGTACGTACATCATAAGCGGCGAACGAGGCACGGTCGCTCTCCGACATGAGGCGCGTTGCACTTGCCAGTGCTGCCCTGGCCTTCTGTCTGCCCGCCCAATGGGTGGCAGTTGCCTCTGCTGCTGTGGCATGCCTCACGGCTGCGACTGGCCGGCGCCTCGGCGCGTCAGCTCGGCTCGGCGTAGCGATCGTGGCCAGCGCAACTCGCCTGGACTCAACGCTCAGCCAGGAGCTCCCGCACGCGCTGGCGCGAGTCATGGCGCATGCAACGCGTCTGAATGCTCGCCTCGCCTCGCGCAAATGCGACCGTCCTCGCAGCCGACAGTCCACCGCCTGCTAAAGAAGCACTGCGACGAATGCGGCACCGGCGACGCATGGCAGGCTGGTCATGACGCAGTTATAGGGTGTTGTGTGCCGTCAGAGTGACTCTCTGTGTGTCAGGGATAGTCAGGGCCGTCCACCAGAGCTCCAGTAAGCTCGGAGACACCCCATTAGTGCGGCTCGACCTCTTTGAGTCACTGCCTCCCCGGCGGTTTTGCTGTAGAGCCTCTACAACAAACTCTACAGCAAAATCGCGCTCTACATCGCTCTACATCTGCATCGCTCTGTCCCGCGCCGAATGTAGAGCTTTACAGCTCTACAGCGCTCCACAGCGCTCTACATCTCTACAGCTCTACAGCGCTCTACACTCTACATACATCCTCTCACCCTCCCTCAGCGTCAAATGTCGCTCGCCTGTCCTTCCCCCCGTTCTCATCTGCTGGCAATCTCATCTTATTGTCCCATGCGATGGGTGTTTGAGGCTGGCTACGGCCACTTCGCTCCACAGCCGTCCCGCCACCCCTGCCGTGTGTGATCCCGGCCTCACCGTCTTTCGATATTGCTCGCACACCCACTCGTGCGCGCTCTGACACATGTGCCCATACGTCCGTCGGTCCACTATCTCCCTCTTCTCTGTGTCCTCTGCCGCCTCCCTTCGCACCGTGTACATGCATGGCCGAGTTCGCGCACCGCGTCCCGCACCACTTTTGAGGCGTCCTCTGTGTCGTTATTTCCGAGGTATGCTGTCGCCACCGCGTCGGCGTACGCGTTGCAGGCTATTCCCACGTGCGATGGCACCCACACAAAGACCACCGCCTCTAGCTTCGATCTATAGTACGCAATCGCCTCCAGGAGCCCGCCTCTCTCCCAGTCCCTCAGGCCCTCTGGCATCCCCGCGCGGTGCGCTTTTTCAATCTGCTGCAGCGCGGGTTTGCAGTCGCATAGTACTAAGCACCGTCCGATTGCGCATCGCTCGCGCTCGCCATTTTGCGTAGGTATGCGAGATCGCGTACATCTCCGCGTCTAATCACCTCCCACCCACGTGCTCGGCAGCTTTCCTCCCCACATGCCCGCCCCAAAGGCTGTCTGTATCTCCTCTTCTCCACAGGGTCCGATCCCGTTGGGTTCCACGAGGCTTTCTTCTAAAATTCTTTATCATCCCGCAGTGCGCGCCAGTCCCGTGCCCAGTGTAAAAAGAAAGAAAACACACAAGCCAAGGGAGGGATGGGAGCCCTTGGAGCACTTGGAGTGCAGTCATTAGCCTCACATCCAGAAGAATAAAAATAAAACGGGCACGCCAAACGAGGGGTGGGAGAAGGACAGGGTCCCCACCTGCGCGAGCAGGATCTTGTAAGGACGATCAGGGACACAGGGGAACGGGAGCAGGTCGCGACACATCGATCGGGCAGGGCAATAAATTCTTTATCGTCCCGGTTCCAAGCCATGCGCTTCGCCAGTGGCCTCCTGATCCTTCTCTCCACTCTCCTGGTCCCTCTTCTCGTTCTTCCACTCGCTGTCGTGTTCGCGCCTGTTGCTATCTCGTTTATTGCCACACTCTTCACGCCGTGGATCGCGCTTGGGCTCAGCGGGTCGAGCGATGCTGACTGGCTCCGCTGGCGCAGTTTTCCACTTGTGGTGCCGATGGTTCTGTTCGTCGACCTGCCTCTCGCCCTCTACCTCCTGGTGGCCACGACCATCGTCGATATCCTCTTCCTCCAGCCCCTCGTCCTCCTCGCCTACGAGGCAGCGGTGCTTCTCTTTCGCCGCAAGACGCACCTGCCCTCGGCCGATGACGCCGAGGCCCCGCGTCCCCGGCGCGTGCCCTCGGCCGATGACGCCGAGGCCCCGCGTCCCCGGCGTGTGCCCGCTGCCGCCTCAGAGGGAGACCACGCGCCGGCTGCTAGCGATAAGGGCGCCAAATACCGCGATCATGCCTCGGTCTGGGCGGCGCTGGAAGGCGATGCGAACGTGCGGGCAGGCGACGTGCGGTTACTCAGCCTCAAGTGGCTCATGGCGCTCGCCGACAAGGGCGGCGCGCTGCCGCGTCGGCAGGAGCTACCCGAGGAGGCGTTCGTGACTGCCGAGCAGCTGCGGCGGATCGAGGCGGGCGCGAGGCGCGGCTTCGACACCCGCGAGTACAGCAAACTCTTGCAACGGATGTTTGCCGACTACACATTCTCCACCGAGCTTGAGCTTATGGCGAGCCTGTTCCGCCGGAAGCGGAACGTCGACGAGTTGCTCCCGATCGTCTCCATCTCGTACTGCTGGCTCGAGGCGGCGCACCCAGACCGGGAGGGCCGTCAGCTGCAGCTGCTCTCTCGCAAGCTGCGGAGCCTGTACGGCGGGCGCGGCCTGCTCGGCGCGTGCCGCGACTACGGCTTCTCCGACATGGGCGTGTTCCTCGACTGGGGCTCGGGCTACCAAAAGGACCCGGCGCTGTGGAGGGCGTGGATGTCGCTGCCGGCGCTGTACTCGATGAGCGACGACGAGCTCCGGAGAGTGGACAGCGAGTGGATCGTCGACGAGCGGCACTCGCACGAGGCTTTGGCGGAGGGCGCGGTTTACGCGATGAGCGAGGAGACGCTGCACAGCATGGCGGACGGCGAGAGGCTGGTCGCCGAGCGGCGCGCGTACGAGCAGAGCCGGACCGGGGAGCAGAAGGCCGCGTTCGGTCGCATGCTCCACCACACGATGGACCTGTGGTATGCCCACGCCGCCGTCACCGTCGTGCTGCTCACGCAGCTTCCCGACGAGCTGCCCGCTGGGTTTGACACGACACGGACGCGAGTCGCGCGGCTGGACGACTTTCGAACGCTGCTCTGCCGAGCTCTCGCACCCCTTCAGGCTCTTTTCCGCCGGCTGGAAGCTCGTCATCGACGTCGCCGACGAGGCGGGCGGCGCCAAGATGCGGCTGCCGGCCACGCCCGCGCGGATGGAGGCGCTGCTCGCCAAATGCCGCTTCACCAATGGCGCCGACAAGGGCACGGTGCTGGCGCTGTACGAGCAGACGGCGGCGGCGATCCTCGGCTCGCTCGACAAGCTCAGCGTCGCGGGGCTGCCGCTGGTGCGCGGCGACGTCTGGTGCTCGCCATCGAGGCTCGCCGAGGCGCTCAACTACTGCTCGAGGTCTGCACCCGGCCCCTGCCGCCGTTCGCGGACGCCCCTCCACCCCCGACCGCCCTCCCTCCCCCTCCCGGCCCAGCCTGCGAGCCGTGGCTGTGGTCGGCGCCCGCCTCGACGACGACGGCGTGGCGGAGCTCGTCGCGGGGCTCAAGGACGGCGCGCTCCCGGCGCTTGAGGTCCTGGCACTCGGGCACAACCGCTACGGCGCGCGCGGCGTCGAGGCGGTCTGCGGCGTCTTTCGCCGTGGCGTGGCGCCGCGGCTGCAGAACCTCTCCTTTGCTTTCATGCCTATCGGCGATGCTGGAGCCGCCGCGGTCGCTGCCGCGGTCGCGACGGGCGCAGCGCTGCCGCCGCGCCTCGCGGTGACGATGGTCCTCTGCGACGTGGGCGACGAAGGCGCGCGGAGCATCGCGGCGGCGCTGTCGCTCGCTGGGCCCGGGTGCCGCTTCCAACTGATGTTTAACCGCATCGGCGTCGCCGGCAAATCGGCGGTGAGATGGTAGCGAGAGATGGCAGCCGATGAAGCGAGAGGATCTGCTCAAGCAAAGTGGTTGCTCCACAGGTGCTCGCGGCGCTCGAGGCCAGGCAAGGCTGGGCGGCCTTCTCGCACATGTTTAACCTCATACAGATGAGGTACGCCCCTGGGTCGGCAATGCTGACGCGCGCGATGGGGCGGGGGGGACATATTTCGAGCGAGAGCGGCCGGCTGCTGGCATCATAAAACTCTCAGTGACCCTCACCCAAAAAAGAAATGCGCGGTTAGCCGCGCGCCGCCCAGATGCTCTTGACTGATAAAGAGAACTGCGGGGGCTCGCGGAAGCGACGGCTGGGGGAGGCCGGCGGGGCGTTTGCTTCTTTCGCCAAGGTCTCCGCCGCCGCCGCCGCCGCCGCCGCCGCTGACGACGACCGCATCGAGTCGCCTCCCGCCGCCGCGCCAAAAAGGCACCGGACTTTGGACGGGGCCGACGCGGTGGTGCTGCGCGAGGCGGAGGAGGCGGCGCGTTCCATCCGCTCGCAGGTCGCCGTCGAGCGCAGCCGAGCGCTTGAGGCCGCGGGTAACCTGCGCGAGGCTGCGTCGCGTGTCGCTGAGGGCGAGGCTGCCCGCGCGCGCAGCGAGGCGATGCGGTTGACGACGGAGGCGCAGGAGGAGGCGGAGCAGATCCGCCAGGCGGCGCGCCGCGAGGTGGCCCACCTCTCCTCCGAGGCGGCTCGCCTCCGCGCAGAGGTTGCGGCCGAGCAGCGCCAGCTGACTACGCTCAAGGTGCGCGCGCCCTCCCCACCCCCTCCCCCCTCCCCGCACACTTGCCCGCCGTGAGCGCACACTTCCC
>NW_005200417.1:418015-425865 GCF_000372725.1 Emiliania huxleyi CCMP1516
GCGGCAGCAGCAGCAGCATCACCAGCAGCAGCGGGCTCACCCCCCCCCCTCCCCCCCCTCCCCCCCTCCTCAGGCCCAACCAAGTAGCGGCGGCGCCTTTGCATTCGGCGGCGCGCAGCCGGCCGCCCCCGCCGCAGCACCCGCCTTCGGCGCGGCGGCGCCGGCCTTTGGTGGCGGCGCGGGCGCGCCCGCCGGCGGCGGTGGCGGCTTTGCCATCGGGGCCGGTCCGGCGGCGCCGGCGGGTCGCACCGTTCGCCGGTTCCGCCGGCCGGGAGGCCGTAAGTGAGCCGCAAGTCAGAGGCTGCCAGGCAGCCTCCTCGGCCAGGTATTCTCGGCTGCTGCTGTGGCAGCGGCTGAGCAGGTCGCGCGCAACTCGGCCTCGGGCTTGCATCTCTCTTGCGCGCGATCGGTATCGTATCGAGTTGTTGTAGTCGCGCACATGGTCGCGTCTCTGGAGTGTCGGTCGCGACACGCCGCGCGCTCTCGGAATTCCAGCCAGTTTTGGATGTGCTCGTCTCTCGTGATGTGTCCCCAGTATGTTGTATTCGTGTTTTCCGTGGAAAGCTCAGTATTCAGAGAATCAAAACAAATATATAAATAAAACGGGCAAACTCTGATAGACGAATCAAAACAAAGTAAACACAAAGCGGAAAAACAAAAGTCTATAAAGAGTGATGAGTGTGCGCATTCGGCATTCGCCATTCCGCATAGCAAAAAGCAATCCATAAAATTTTCCATAAATCATAAAAGGAGTACCGGGTACCCGCTACCCCTGTACCCCACCGCGTCGACCCACCGCGTTGGCGTCGCGAGTCGTCCACGGAGCAGTCCTCGGTGGACGGTGCTGAGAGTGGGTGTGCTCTGCGCGCGGGGGCGCACCTTTCTTGTAAACCTCGTCCGCGAGCGGCGAGGCGCGAGGGGCACGAAGACTGGCACAGCTGCCCTCCGGCGGGCACCGAAAACCACACACGAACCACGCACTCGCACACGCCGAGCCGCGCGCGGCCGGCGCCTCTCATGCCCTTCTCCACGCACACCGCGTGAAATCCGCGCGTACGTCCCCGTGCGCACGCAAACACACACGCGCAGCGCAAATTTGCCTGTGGCATGTGCGTAAGCCCTTGCTTGTGCTGGCGCCCCATGGCTGTCCCGAGCCCGCACCAGCCACGGAGCCAGCGCCCACCATGTGCCCGCCCCATCACTGGCGTTTCTGTTTTGCTTAATCCAGTCCTCTCCCGCTGCCGCTGTGTACGTCACCATCGCGTCCTCGCCGCGTCGCCGACGCCACTTGCTGCTCGCCGCTGCCCTGCCCTGCCCTGCCATCGCGCAAACACACACACACACACACACACACACACACACACACACACACACACACACACACACACACACACACACACACACACACACACACACACACACACACACACACACACACACTCAACGATGTCGAAGGGAGAAGGTGGGAAAAATAAAAAGAATTGGCGACCTGGCTGCTGGACGACGCCCTGTCGGTGCCTGTCGGTGCCTGCTGGAGAGCCTGTCGGTGCCTGTCGGTGCCTGCTGGAGAGCCTGTCGGTGCCTGTCGGTGCCTGCTGGAGAGCCCGGGACGATGATAGTCCGCGTCGCTCTGAGTGAGAGCGGGACAATCACCATGTACGTCGGCGACCCTGAGGCTGTCACCGTCGAGCGCTTCATACAGCAACTCATCCCACGCGTTCGCGCACGGGCATGGTCCCTCGCCGTGGACGATGCCTCCCTCCTGCACTTGTGGCTGCACGGCGAACGGATGCGGGAGTCCCGCCGCCTTTCCTCGTATGCCACGGAGATCAACGCTGGCGCCTCGGCTCGGGTGCTCTCTTTCCGTATGCCAATCGAGCTCGAGTCTGCGTCAGAGCTCGAGCCTGTGTCAAGCGTCGCCCAGAATGAGGCTGCAAGCGGCTACCCTGTCGAGCCGCTCCTGGTGGAGCTTGGCTCCGACACCTCGTGCGTGTGCGCCATCTGTCAGATGGTCATGTGCAACCCGACATCAGCGTGCTCTGCGGGGCATGCTGCCTGCGAGAAGTGCCTCTTCGTGTGGTGCGTGCGCAGCAGCAGCCACGACGGCGCGGCTCTTTGCCCGTGCTGCTGCGAGGAGATCGACCCGAGTGGCTTCACGCCCGCCAACGAGATCCGCGAACGGATCGACAAGATGCACTCCCGGTGCGACAGCTTTGGCTGCCACTGGGCGGGCACCATCTCGGAGCTGAACGCTCACCGTGCTGTCTGCCAGCAGCGGTTGCTTTCCTGTCCGCTCGGGTGCGGCCTGAGCGACACGGCCGGCCGGATGCGCGACCATGAACAGGTGTGCGAGCGGCGGCTGCTGCTGTGCTGCGCGTGTGGCGGGTCAGTCCGCTCGAACCGTGCGGTCGACCACCTCACCGTTTGCCCAATGGTGCCGATGCCCTGCCCGCTCGGCTGCGGGAAGACTGTCGCCCGCCAGGAGCTGCTCGCGCACAAAAACGTGTGCCCTCGCGCGCCCGTGAGCTGCGTCTTTGCCCACCAAGGCTGCCCGGCGCGCATGCTCCGCTCGGAACTGCCCAAGCACTGCGCCGACAACGTGCAGTACCACGCCAGCCTCGTAGCCAAGCGCGAGAAGAACGCGGCCAAGCGTGAGCGCGAGCTGATGGACGAGATTCGCGCCGCGAAGCGCGCGCGCACCGATCTTGAGAGGCAGCTGGAAGAGGCGCGCAGTGGGTCTCCGACGCCCGCCGTGCACAACGCACTCGAGGAGTCGGCCGCGTTCGAGGACGATGCTGCTGTCGAGTCGCCCCTTGAGCAGCGGGGACATGGCGACCCCCGGCTGGCACAGCTTGAGGTGTTGCTCTCGCACGATGAGTGGGAGCCTGTGGCCGGCCGCGAGGCGTTGTGGGAGGAGGTTCGGGTGCTGCTCAACGCGAAGCCGCACCTGCGCACCTATCTGTCGCTTCCGTCCTTCGAGCCCACCGCCGCCGGCGCGGCTACCAAGGCGTGCTTGACTCGGTGCGAGATCGCGGGACACGAGATGGTGCCGCTCTACCTCGACGAGCGTTTCTCGTGCGCTTGCGCCTGCGAGCACGGGGGCGACCTCTGGACCTGCTCGGCGTGCGGCGCCACTTTCTGCTTCCCGTGTGTGCTGTCAAAGGGCCGAGGCGCGGCGACGCTTGCGGCGCTCGAAAGCGAGCTGTCGCATGCCGAGTGGGAGCTCGTCGACGATGACGACTGGCAGTTTGCGCTATGGGAGCGGCTGGCAGCTCTCCTTCGTGCAGAGCCTTCCCTGCGCACGATTCTGAGCATCCCCGAGGCGCACGCGTACCCAGAGGCGTGCCAGTCTGAGTGCATGCTCGACGTCGCGCGCGGCTCCGGCCCGGTCCCGTTGCTCAAGCACTTTGTCGACCACGTGGACGGCGGAGGCAGCACGCCGCTCCACCATGCGGCGGCTGCTGGCGACGCACGTCTGTTGGCGGCGCTCCTTGCCGACGCCAGCGCGCGCGGCTCGCGCAACAAGGTGCGCGGCGTCCTGCGCCACACGGACGCCGAGGGCAACACGCCGCTGCACCTGGCTGCGGAGGTGGGATCGGCGATTTGCATGTCGCTGCTCCTCGAGGCGCGAGCTGACCCAAACTTCGCCACCTCCGTCGAGGATGGCGTGTCGTTTGCTGGTCCGCCCGACCGCCTCCCACCGCTGCGCGTTGTGGCGGACACGGCTTGCGCCAGGCTCCTTCTCGCAGCTGGCGCTTGCGGTGGCAGTGCGCTCTTCGACGCGGCACGCGCCGGCTGCGCGGATTCGGTGGCCACGCTGCTTGATGCCGGAGTGAGTGCGCTGAGCCCGGGCCCAAGCGGGTGCACGCCGCTTTGCGCCGCAGCCGGTGCCGGCCACGCGGTGGTGGTGGCAGCCCTCCTCGGCGCTGCTGAGGACGCCGATGTCCTCGGTGCTGCATCAGACGAGCTGGTGAAGGCGCTCCAGGTGTCCGTGCGCGGCAACCATTTCGCGGCTCTCAAGCTGCTGCTCGATGACGGGCGCGTGAGCCTCGATCGGAGCAAGATGTCGGGCGGCGTCCCGGTGCTGCGACAAGCTCGCGAGGCTGGCGCATGCCAGTGCGCGCTGATGCTGATGGAGGCCGGCGCGATTGACGAGGACGCGCAAGGCTTCAATCTGCTCAGCGGCGACGAGCTCATTGAGATTGTCCGGTGGATTGGTGCGAACGCCGCCTTCCCCTTCGCGCTCTCTTGCCGCGAGGCGCGCGACGCTGTGCACGCCTTCCTGCCAAAGCAGCGCAAGTCGGGATCGCCGCTCTTTACGTCGCTTCACGCCATGTGTGCTAGCGAATCGCTCTTTGACTGGTCGGTTCAGGCCGGCATGCCTTGGCCCGAGACGTTGAAGACCGACCGGCTCTGCCAGTACGCTGCCGAGCACGGACGGCTCGAGCTGTTGCAGCGAGCGCGTGCCGCTGGGTGCCCCTGGGAGTCGATTGTGCCGCTTGACGCTTGGGAGTCCCTACGGTTGAGCCACCACGGCAGCCCCTACAAGAAAAACAAGGAACGCCGCCTCTCCACGGTTGAGCAGGCGGCTTCGCACGGGCACCTCGAGGTTCTCGATTGGGCGATCCAAAACGGGGCGCCGCTTGGGGACTGCCCGGGCCTGACGGCGGCCGGCAAGGGGCAGCTCGAGGCCCTGCAGCGGCTTGTGCGGCACGGCTACTCGCTTGACGCGTCCCTGGCAGAAGCGGCGGCGTGTCACAACCAGAAGGACGTGCTCGAGTGGCTGGCGCACCGCGGTGTGCCGCTGGGGCAAGCTTGTGCCGCCGCCGCGTACGGCGGGCACTTTGAGCTCATGAAGTGGGCGCGGTTGCACGGCGGGCATCTCGACGAAGACGTCGCTCTGCAGTGCTTCATAGAAGGCACGCCCGCCCCCCTCCACAGCCACCTGTACCTGTGCACCTCCCTGCCTCCCCACCTGCACCCTCCACCTCCGACCCAGGGAAGTGGGATGACGTCGTGTGGGCCCTCGAGGAGAATTGCCCAACAGACGAGAAGCTGTCCTTCGCGGTGGCGCAAGAAGGCGACCTCGAGAAGTTGCAGACGCTGCAGCGGCACGGGGTACCCTTTGACAGTCGCGTGCCGGCGATGGTCTTTGAGTCCTTTCGTCTTGACGAGGTGATTCCCACGCTCCGCTGGCTGCGCGAGAAGGGCTGCCCGTGGGATGGGTTCACGATGCTGATGGCGGTGTCGTCCTTCAAGCTCCTCGGGTGCTCGCCGTCGAAGTGCCTCGAGCTGGTCAAGTTCCTCGAGTCCTCCGACCCGGGCTTCTGGCACGGCTTCTATCTCGGTGAGGACGTCAAGCCCAAGCTTCGAGACGACAGCTGCTTCGAGATCATGGGCTGGGAGTTTTGGGAAAGCTCGCATGTCGTCGACTGGGCTATCGAGCATAGCACCGTGGCTGTTGTCGAGTTCCTCGTGTCGAAGGGTGGCGATCGCTTTAGCGACGAGCGAGGAGTGGCTGCAGCGGCGCGCGCCGGAAATCGCTCGATGCTCGGATGGCTACTTCGGCAAGGTGGCCGCGTGACACGGCTCGCGCTGACAGCGGTTGCTGGGTACTTCTGCGGCGACGAGGACGAGGACGAGGACGAGGACGAGGACGAGGACGAGGACGAGGACGAGGACGAGGAGGACGACATCACTGTTGACGAGAATGCCCGCGCGCCTGCCGTTGGCGACACCGTCGTGGTAGACGGACTGGTCAACAAGCCGGAGTTCAATGGCTCCGTCGGCAAGGTGCTCTCCACCACCGAGGCTGACGGATGCTACCTCGTGGCCGTCCCCGGCTCGCGAGTGCTTGCCTCGCCGACGAACCTCTCCCGGCCGGTGCGCTTCATCGGGCAGATCGCGACGCTTAAGCTCTTGCTGAGCCAGCCGAGCTCGCCACCGCTCGACGCGGAGATACTCTCGATTGCTGTCTGTGAGGCCGGGAGAAAGCGGGACGTCGGCCTGGTGAAGTGGCTGCTTCAGGAGGGCGCCTGCCCGTCCGACGAGCGCGCGTGCGCCGAAGCGGCTCTCGCCTGGACCCCCGCTGGAGGTGGCCGGTTCCAGATCGAGCTGCTCAAGTACCTGCGTAGCCGCGAAGTGCCGTGGGGCGAATCGGCTTGCGTGTCTGCCGCGAGCTTTGCACACGGCCTGCCGGTGCTCAAGTGGCTCGTCGCCAACGGCTGCCCGTGTGGGCCGATGACATGCGCGTCCGCTGCGAGGTCGGGACACCTGAGTACTCTGCAATGGCTACATGACGAGCATGGCGTAGCTATGGACGAGGCCACGTGCTCCGCGGCCGCGCAAGGCGGGCACCAGCGCTGCCTTCAGTGGGCAGTCGTCGCAGGCTGCCCGATTGACGTGACCGAGTGCAAGCGAGTCGTGAGTGAAACGATTTACAGGGCCCGGAACGAAGACGACTCGCACGACTTGGGCCTCGAGCGGCGCGCATCGATGGTGAGGTGGTGGCTAAACGATCTGAAGGGCGATGGCGACGGAGGCTGCCGCTTCACCTTCAGATGCAGGTGCGAGAGCTGCGCGGCGCGCGAGTTGGCTGCTGCTCGCGCCATGCCCCAGCGGGCTGCAATCCGCCGTGCCATCGTGCGCGTGCTCTCGCAGCAGCAGCCGCTGGCCCGGAGTGACCTGGTGAACCGCGTGCGCGACGGCTTCCGCGACGTCCTCGTCACTCTGCGGGTGGTGCGGCGGCCGATCGGATGGACGCCTTGGGACGGAATTGATGGAGAACGGGAGGCGGAGGTGTACTCCGACGGCGAGGAGGACTCGGCTGGCGGCGCTGGCGGCGTGGGGCGCGGGCGGGCGGGCGGGCTTGCGGCCGGCGAGGAGGAGGGCGAGGAGGAGGGCGAGGAGGAGGGCGAGGAGGAGGGCGAGGAGGGCGAGGAGGAGGGCGAGGAGGAGGGCGAGGAGGAGGCCGAGGAGGAGGGCGAGGAGGAGGGCGAGGAAGCGGGCGAGGAGGAGGGCGAGGAGGAGGCTGGCGAGGATGTCGAGCGCAAGGCTGACGTTCAAGTCGCCTTGTCGCTCCCGGCGTGCCCCGTGCCGAGCGTCGCCGCCGTCGACGAGGCGCTCGGCTACCTCATCGGGCGGCGCATTTGCTCTGAGTACGTGCCCAACTTCGGCGACAGCTGGACCGCACAGAGGGAGCGCAAGGTCAAGTACAACGAAGTCGCGTCAGGGCCGTCGTGGGACATCTGATCGAGGCCTGAACTATCTCGTGCGCAATCTGGGATGGAGAATGAGCGCCGACGGGCTCGTGGCAGTTTCGAGCCATCGGGCAGGCTTTGAGCCGCCCGAATGGCGTCGCCAACGTGACAGTGAGTTTGGTCGCCGCTGGCTAAGGTGCGACTGGGTCGGGCGGCTACCGTTAATCGCCGTCCACGCAGGCATGAGGGGAGGCAAGAAGAGGAGACGCTCCGTGTAGGACCCCGGGGCTGGAAGAGCGATCCGTGGATCTCATGTATGCGGGGAGGGATGGCTACTGGCCGGGCCTAGCGCTCGGTCGTCTGCAGGCGGCACTCTAGGGAAGCGACTCGCATTGCAAGGGACATGCACATGTACATGTGGATGTGCATGTTGTAACGTATCATGTCTGTACCACCGTTCGTTTTCTCGTGTTTTGTACCTCGCGTCGCGCTCGGTCACCGTACTGTACCCGTTGTGCGTTGAGCTTTGAGCGTTGTTATCGCATCGATAAAACGGGAGAGTATGCGTGCCCGTTTTTCTTCTAAAGCATTTTTTTCTCTGCGCGGGGGCGCAGAGGCGGGCCGGGGCGGGCGGGGGGGCTGAGGCGGAGT
>NW_005200417.1:436781-440421 GCF_000372725.1 Emiliania huxleyi CCMP1516
GGCGAGGCGAGAGGCGGAGGCGAGAGGCGGAGGCGAGAGGCGGAGGCGAGAGGCGGAGGCGAGAGGCGGAGGCGAGAGGCGAGGCGGGAGGCGAGAGGCGAGGCGAGAGGCGGAGGCGAGAGGCGGAGGCGAGGCGCGCGCCACGACGAGGGCATCGGTCGGCATTGTGGTGTGGTAGGCGAAGCCGCCAGACTTGTACGAGTCCATCACCTGCGGGAGGAGGCCAGCCCGTCAGCCGTCCCTCCCTCCTCCGCCCCTCGCCTCTCGAACGTACCCTCTTGCGACATGGACATGCGCCGTGGGGCTGGGGTGAGAGAGGTGTGGCGGGCGGCGGCGGCGCGCCGAGAGCCACTTGCCCAGGTTGCATGCGAGCGAGGTGCCCGGGGTGGCCCGCGTCGCCTCGACGCCGCGCTCCGACAGCATCACGATCGCAGCACACGCCGGGCCCGACCAGCCCTTTTGCGGCGCGGTGATGAGCGCGTCGATCCCGTTCTTCTTCATGTCGATCCAGACGGTGCCCGAGGCGATCGCGTCGAGCACAAAGATGCCGCCCACCTCGTGCACCGCGGCCGCGAGCCGGGCGATGTACTCGTCCGGCAGCAGGATCCCCGTCGACGTCTCGACCTGCGGCGTGAAGAAGACGGCCGGCTTCTCGGCGCGGATCCGCTCCTCCATCTCCTCGATCGGCGGCGGGGCAAACTGCTGCTTGCCCTCGACGACGTTGCAGGGCCGCGCCTGCACCACCACCGACTCGGACGGGATGTCGCCCGTGTCGAAGATGTCGGTCCATCGCCAAGAGAAGTAGCCGTTCCGCAGCACCATCGCCTTCTTGCCCGTCGCAAACTGCCGCGCGACCGCCTCCATGCCGTACGTCCCAGACCCGGGGATGATGACAGCGGTATCGGCGCCGTAGATGTCGCAGAGAAGCTCGTCCATGTCGAGCATCACCTTCTTGAACGGCTCCGACATGTGGTTGAGCGCACGGTCGGTGTAGACGACCGAAAACTCCTGCAGAGGGCTCGGCGCCTGCGGAAAGACGCCCGTCGAGCCGCCCGTCACCTTGGTGACCGCAGAGGCGCACGCCCGCATTGCCGTGTGCAGCGCGGGCCGCGTGGCCCGAGCAGCAGCGCCCGCGGGCCGCAGAGCTGACCTTAGCATGCTGAACTCGACTGAACGGCCCGGGGGCTTGCTCTTCCGCGTTGGCGGCGGCGGTGCCCGGAGCCTTCCGCCGGGAGTCTGACTTGATTTTATTTTTTTAGTGTATGTAGCTCTTACGTACATGCCTTCGATGTTATGAAACAAACGCAGGGCGGACATGGCATATCGCTCTCGGGCCCACAGACATCCCGCACACCCGCCGCCCCCCGCGCGCGCCCACCCCGGCCGGGAGAAAGGGGAGTTTTATTTAAGTTTTTTGTGATGGAGCTCATTTTAAGTGTTTTGCCGCCATTGGCGGCACCCGTTTCCTTTACCATGCCACGTCCACTGCGGGTCAGCCTCCTCCTCGGATCGTCGCGGGCGAAGCGCGTCGGTCCGAGTGTGGCCCGCCACGTCGAGCAGCGGATCGCCGCGAGAGGCCACACGGTGGACGTGTTTGATCCGCGAGAGTCGTTCGGCGGCTGCTTCATGCGGCTCATGGAGAAGGCTCACTTCCACTACAAGGAAGGAGAGGCCGTTCCGCCGGAGCTCGATGCCGCGGCGGAGGCCCTGCGCGCGGCGGACGCGTACGTAGTCTGCACGCCCGAGATGAACCACACCATCGCGCCTGCCCTCACCAACATGATGAATCACTTTGGAGCCCAGACGTATGCGTACAAGCCCTCCGGCATCTGCACCTACTCCGCCGGCATGTGGGGCGGAGCCCGCTGTGGCGTCGCCCTGCGCGCCTATCTCTCCGAGCTGGGCTGCCTGCCCGTGAGCGCAACGATGCAGCTGACCGGCGCGTGGAAGCCGGGCACGTTTGGCGAGGATGGCCTGCTAGCGGAGGACGCAATGGGGTTCAAGCTCTGCGAACGAATGCTCGATCAGCTCGAGTGGCACGCCCACTCCATGAGAAATCACAGAGAGCTGATGCGATGACCGAGGCCTGTCCGCATGGCGCCGGTCGCGGGTCGAGAGCCGACCGCCGACAGGGCGACACCCCCTGTCCCACACTGTCACGCGCTGTAACCTGTCAACTCACACTAGCGAGAAATATGGCTTCAGAGCTGAGAGGCGGCCGCCCCTGGTGTGGCTGTATCGATTCTATACACTCGAACAGCTGTGCTTTCGTTTATTACGTTTGAGTAATGGACATCTCTACCCAAGGCCGAGCGTTTTTGATCTCTGGATCTCTGTGGGGGGGGCGGCCGAGCCGCTTCGGGGTGGCGGGCGGGCGGGCGTTTTGAAAAACAGAAAACAGAAAACAAGAGGGGGCCCGGGGGCCCGGGACCCCACTGGGAGTAGAAAATACGCCCAAGGGGGCCCAAGGAGGCGGCGCGGGGAAGCAGCATCAGGTGAGAGCAGGAAGGATGGCGCTTAGGGTCGGCTTTGAACAAGGGTTTCCAGGTTTTAGATCAGTATTGGTGTCGGCACACATCCCCACATTGAGGTCAGCGGCGCGCAGTGCCTCTCTCGCAGGCTGATTTTGGCTGTTTTCGAGCTTGTTTTTGTTTTCAGTCTAGGGGGCCCGACCCCCTCAGAGGCGGCGGGCGGGCGCCCACAGATCCAGAGATCAAAAACGCTCGGCCCAAGACAAGTATATAGATCGTTGGGGGGTAGAGATAGTTAGATTAAGACTGGTGACCGTGGAGATCGGCTAGCGGATCTCTCACACGGACACGCCCAAGTCTCGCCAGTAGATCCCTCCTGTCCGGTTCCCCATTCAAGACTAAAGATCGAAGATTGAGAGTGAGATTGTGGATTGCAGAATCGCTGAGCAGCAACACGGGCCAAAATGTGGAGATAGGGAGATGGAGAATGCAGATTGTAGATCCTAGCGCCCAGCCATCCGCCCCAGATGTGAGATCGAAGATTGAAAATGGAGGTCGTAGATTGCTGCCGGCGGCGACACTGACCATCTCTCGTCTCCTGAGAGATGGTCAGTGTGAATGAATCCATAGCGCATCTCCTTGAAGGTTTGAGCCCCCCTCCTCCCCCGGGCCCCCGAATCGAGATTGGAGATTGGAGATTGGAGATGGAGATCGGAGATCTGACTGAATCCGGCCTAAGATGACGACGTTGGAGATTGGAGATTGAAGATGGAGATCGGAGATCTGACTGGATCCCCGGCCTAAGATGACGACGCTGTGGATTGGAGAGTATTGGAGATGGGGAGATCGGAGCTCCCCCACCCCCTAGTGGTGTGTGATAGATGTTTTTTAAAAAGGGTTACTGTGGTCTGTGCGCGGACGGCCCGGGGGGAGCCTGCGGCGCCATTTTAATCTGCGCTCCTCTTTATGGCCTGCGGCGCCTGGCTTGAGCTTGGAAGTGTGAACGAGTCCGCCAGGGCGGTCTGCAAACGGAGCGCGCTGCGCGCGCGGTCTACGGCGAACTTGTTTGCCGAGTTGGCATAGTCGATCTTTTTTCCGTCCTCAGTCCATTCGTATACGATCCTTTGTCATTAGTTGTTTGTGCTGGTATTCCGCACATATCTGGTTGT
>NW_005200417.1:440544-441830 GCF_000372725.1 Emiliania huxleyi CCMP1516
CTTTATCAGAAACAAAACAAAAAAATCGATGAGACACCACGGGCTGGGGGGGCTCCGATCTCCATCTCTCCAGTACTCTCCAATCTCCAGCGTCGCTACATCTTGGGCCGGATCCAGTCAGATCTCCGATCTCCATCTCCAATCTCCAATCTCCAATCTCGATTCGGGGGCCCGGGGGAGGAGGGGCGGAGGGGGGCTCAAACCTTCAAGGAGATGCGCTATGGATTCATTCACAATGCAAAAGGATCTCCACCCTCTTTTCGCGCCATTTAGCAATCTCCAGGCAATCTCCAGTCGGCCCACACGATCTCTAGCGTCTAGGCGCCTTTGGCGCGAAGTCAGAATCTCCACTTCTGTCGCAAGATCTCAAGCGACTGCACGCACCAACTCGACATCTCAGACTCCTCTCACATCTACACCGGAGAAGATTTGCCTCCACCAGTTCTTCAATCTACTGCTGCTCTTGGCAGGAGATTTGCCACTTATGAGATCTCTAAAAGGCATCTACGATCTACAGTCCAAGGATCTTCCGATGTTGGGTAGAGATGTCCATGTATGTTACGTTTTCGCTCGGCGCCCCCGCCGCGCGGCGCCGGCCCCGGGCCCCCGGCCCCCAGACCGCGCACATCCCTGGTGTGGGCGGTTTTTTTCGCGGCATCCGCGGCGGGATATGGCGGGATATGGCGGGAGATGGCGGGATACCGGGAGATACCGGGCGGGATGCCGGGAGATACCGGGAGATACCGGGAGATACCGGGAGATACGAGATACGGGCGGATACGGGCAGATACGGGCAGATACGGGGAGATACGGGGAGACGCGATGAGATGCAAGGAGATACGGGGAGATACGGTCAGATATTGCAGAGATACATCAAGATACCGCAAAAAAACCGTCCGCACTAGGGCTGCGCACCGGCGCACGCCCCGGCGGCGCGCGCGGGGGGCGCCCGGCGCGCGCACACCCGCGCGCACTCTCCGGTCTCCTCACACGAGTAGACCGGAGGGAACGAAGCCTTTCCACCAAAGCCTTTCCACCAAGAGGGGCTGGATTCTTTATAGAGCCGTATCGTGTGTCAACACAATAAATATAAGAGCCACTAAATATGTGTCTAAAGGCGAACACGCGCGCGTGGACCGGCGCCTACAGTCGTCGGCGAACGGGCCCTCAAATATAACACGCAGAGAGTCGTCGGCAGCGCGAGTGGACTATGCGCGTGCGGCGTGCGCGCGCGGAACGATCTCGCAGACGCAATGAGCCTAGTGCGGCGGGACGGTGCTCTCGCG
>NW_005200417.1:441930-458802 GCF_000372725.1 Emiliania huxleyi CCMP1516
GCCCGCCGTCAGCAAGGCCCGTGCCGCCGCCGGGCGACGCAGCGCCCGGCTCCACCGATGCCGCCGCCGCCTCCGCTTCCGCCGTTGCTTCCGCCGCCGCCGCCGCTGCCGCTGCTGCCGCCGCCTCTGCCGCCCTTCTCGCCGCAATCTCTGCCGCTGCCACCGCGTCGGCCTGTGCCGCCTTGGCTTGTGTCTCGGCCTGTGCCGCCTCCGCCTCAATCGCAGCGGCATCGCCCGCATCGCCCGCATCGTCCACTGCCTCCGCGCTGGCCGCTGTCTTGTAGGGCGAGCCGAGGTAGCCGGAGCTGTGCGAGCGGGCCGTCAGACGGGACGGCGACTGGGGCGAGGGGGTGGCGCCGACGGCGCTGCGGCGCGTCACGTACCCTCGCAAGTACTCCTCCTCCGAGTCCTCCTCCACGTCCGCCACGGTGGGAGGCGACCACGGGAAGGGAAGCTGCGGGGAGAGCACGTCGCACGTTGGCTCTGCCACTGCAGGCGTCGCTTGAGCGGGCTCCGCCCTGTCCGGCCCCGGAGGCGGCGAGACGTCCGCGGCGGAGGCCTTTCCGAACTCGGTGCCAGCGTTTCCGAACTCAGCGCGAGCGTCCGCGGCGGAGATCTTTTCGAACTCGGCGCGAGCGTCAGCGGCGGAGATCTTATCGAACTCGGCGCGGACGAACTGGCGCACCCTCCGCGCCGATGCGATGCCACCACCAGCACTCCGGCTCCAGCTCCGGCGGGTGCGGCGCCGTAAGACGAGAGAAACCAATAGTGCGCCAAGCAGGGAGAAGAGGAGCAGCTCCCACGCCGGCGCCGTACCGGGCGATTGCGGGAGGGGCGGCGGCGCGGGGCGTCGCTGCCGCGTCAGACGAGCGCCAAGCAACTGGCGGGCCCGCGCAGGCATGCCCAGCCAGTACCCGGACCAGGTTCGTTGTGAAGAGCTGGGGCGCGCCACCCAAGAGCCTAGGTAGGTGCGGATCGGCAAGAGCGCAATCGATCTTTTTGCCCTCTATCACCTTGGGTTGTAAGAACTTGAAACACACCACGCAGGGGCACAGCAAGCACGGATAGCCGTTGAGGAGAAAGGGCGTAAGGTGTATGCGCAGCCACGGCCGTGCCGCGGTGGGCGCGCCACCTCCCGCGAGCGCGGCGGGATCGGAATTGCGGCCGGAGGGAAGGGCGAGCCGCCGCCGCCGCCGCCATATACCATCAGCGACGACGACCGCGGCTCGCCCCAAACGCCAGGCGCTGGATCGGCAGTAGGGCTTGGGCGGCGCAGCGTAGGCCTCGAGCCACACGAGTCGCCGACAACCCCCCCTCATCGACGTGATGGCCGCACCCGCTGCCGGCCGATGCAAGCTGCCGCCTCCACCGCACCAGCGATACTGGCCGCGGCTCGCCGCCACGCGCCGGCTCGGAAGAGGGGCTATCGGCGGCGCAGCAGAGCGGCATGCGTCATCATTCGAGCAGCACCAGGTCCCCTCTTCGACGTGACGGCCGCTCCCGGAGCCGGCCGGTGCGCGCCCGACCCACGCCCCCTCTCGCACCCCCCCGATCCCCCTGCGCGGCGCCCCCTCCACTGCGCGCCGGCTCGAGCGCCTATTGCCAAATCGCGACTTTCGAGCGCAGTGCGTGCGCCCCACACGTCACGCGAGCGCAGGAGAGTTTGCGGCAGAGCAGTACCGTGTACTAGCCGGAGGCATCGCGCCGAAAACCCCGCGCATTCCGCCCCAACAGAGGCTGCAGGAGGCAGATGGCCAATAGCGACGATCGTTACGAAATGTAGCGTTACCGGGAGCTCTCCAAGCTGTCTTGGGTGGTCAGCTAGCGAGAGAAAGAAGAATTTTAGGACGTTCCTCGCACAACACGGTGGCGGCGTGCAGAGAGAGAGAGAGAGAGAGAGAGAGACAGAGATTAATATTAACCTTGCGAACTCGTCCCCCCCGGCAGGGCTATGCAACTGTGACCAGTGTGTGCTGTCTACGCCTGAACCAGGTGTCAAATCTGCCGATGCGTGACCTGTGCGTGGGCTGCTCTGTGAGGGGTCCAGGCGTAGTCCGACGGGTAGGGGGTCTGTGCCCGGGCGGTGTCCGGTGCGGAGTCTCTCTCTGATCCTGCCTGGGATGTTGGGTGCGAGGTGTGGCGGCTTCGATCCCAAGGGGGGGAGCTGATCCCACTCGGTAACCAACTCTCAGGGGCAGTAGGTGGGCGAGCTTCAAGCGCGCTCATCTCGATCGTCAAGGCGTCGCTACGCGCGGTCTTCCGCGGGGGGAGCTTCGTCGACGGGTGCGGGACCGCGGCGCAGACAGTGCTGCGGCGATGCCTCCGGCTGCTGCGGAGAGTGGCTTGCTGCTCGCTGCGATGGCGAAGAACTCGTCTCGTCACACGCCAAGGGCTTATGCTCTGTCGAGACGTGAGGCGTATGCGCCCAGGAGGGGAGGGCGCATGCGTAACGACGCTGCTAGAGATGCCTTTCGGGGCCCAGAGATAAAACTTCTGATGCCATGCGTGACCTAGTAGTGTCCCCAGCTATGGGCGTGTCCACGTTGGAGCCAGGTGTGGTGTGGACGCGAGAATAGCTCCGCCGTTCATGGAGGCAACCGATGCGAGTCGACTGGTGTGTGTCGTCGTGGTTTCGTATCAAGAATTCTCTCTCTCTCTCGCGGCGTGCAGTCCTCCCATCCCTCCCTTGGGGTGATGTTTTCTTTCTTTACTGGGCACGGGTACAAGATCCTGCTCGTGCAGGTGGGGACCCTGTCCTTCTCCCACCCCTCGTTTGGCGTGCGCGTTTTATTTATTGCTGCTGTCTCGCTCGCTCGTGCGTCCTTGGAAGTTGTGCGCCTCCTTCTCCTATGAGCTCGTATGCCACGTCGCCGCCTGTGTTTGGGTTTCTATGTTTGCGATTTGGAATTTGGTATTTGTCCAGCTCTTTGTTTATTTATTTATTTACTGGGCACGGGACTGGCGCGCACTGGCACTAACACAGGCACACCACTGGAGCCGCCTAAGCGACTCCCGCGAGGACGGCGAGGCACTTAGCTCCGTGCACTCGACCGCCCTCGCCGCAGAAAGAAGAAAATTGAGAACCCAAACGAGGATAGGGGAGGAGGACAGGGTCCACACCTGCACGAGGGGGCGGCGGCATGAGTCTCCCACATACTGTGCGGGCCTCACTAGAGGTGCGGCCTGCGCGTGTCCTCGCCCTTGGGCTTGGGAGAAGGTCTTGAGCGGCGAGGGGAAGGGGTTGTGTGTCTGTGCATGGCATGCATGTGTGCAGTACAGCTAGCAGGCTGGGTAGCGCGAACGGGTTTTTTCTTTTCCCAGCTCGCTGTATACACGTGTAGTAATCCAAGCCCTCGGTGTGCGGGGTGCGCGCGTGCGCGGATGCCACGTCAGTGCATGCGAGAAAGAGGACACTAGAGAGGGGGGGGGGGGGGTCACTGCGCCTTCTGCCACTCTCGGATCATCCGACGCAGCGAGTGGTTTGGGAAGATACAAGTGTGGTCGAGCTCGCCGCCCGTCAGAGGACTCGTCGACTTGGTCGCGAGCCAACGCTCGATCGCCGTCCGCTCGTATGAGTGCCCATCCGCCGCCATCACCGGGTCGCTCATCACCTCGGTCGTGATTGGGCAGACGAAGTCGTCCGGCGGCTCCTCCTCCTCCACCGAAGGCGGCCTCTCTGCAGCCAAAGAGGACGACGCTTGCTCGTCGGGCGCCCGCCTCTCCTCCAGCCTCGCGCTCTCCTCTAGCGCCGCCGCCAACTCTGCCTCCTCTCCCGCCGCCAGCGCTGCCTCATCCTCGGGCTCCCGCGACGGCCCAGCGCCTCCACCTCCGCCCTTCCCCTTCTTCTTCTTCTTCTTGCCCTTCTTGCTCTCCTTGTCGCGCCCCCCCGCCTCCTTCTCCGCCTCCTCCTCCGCCAGCAGCGCCTCGGCATGCCGCGCCGCATCCGCCTCTGCCGCCGCTCTCTCCGCCTCCCTCGCCGCTGCCTCCGCCTCCGCCTCCGCCGCCGCATGCTCCTCGAAGGCGCGCACGCACTCGGCGTGGCCATTCTTCCTGGCCAGCTGCAGCGCCGTCCTGCCGCTTTCAGTGCGCAGCGTCATGTCTGCGCCCGCCCGCAGCAAGCGCCGCACGACGGCGGGGTGGCCTTGGATGGCGGCGAGCATCAGCGCGGTGCGGCCTTTGCTGTTCTGCATGTTGATCTCCGCGCCGCGCTGCAGCAGCAAGTCGACCACTCGCTCGTGGCCGTGAGCGGCGGCTAGCATCAGCGCGGTGCCGCCTTCGCTCCTCTGCAAGTTGGCATCCGCGCCGCGTTGCAGCAGCAGCTCGACCATCCGCTCGTGGCCTCCCATGGCGGCGAGCGCCAGCGCGGTGATGCCGCTCACATCGCCTACCCCGCAAGTCGCGTTGACCCGCCCGCCGCTGTCGAGCCACGCCAGCAGCGCCGTCTCGTCGCCTCGCCCAGCCGCTCTCGCCGCCTCTGCGGGAAGGCTGCCCAACGAGCTGGAAGAGGACGCGGCACTCGCTCCCGCCGCCGCCTCGCCCGAGGAAGCGCCGCCCGCGCCGCCCGCCGCCGCCTCGCGCCGGCTCGCAGTCACCTCCGCGATGTGCTGCCGGAAGGCGTCGACGCACGCGCTGTGGCCGTTCTCCTTGGCATGCTGCAGCGCGGACCTGCCGTCCGCAGAGCGCAGCCTCGTATCCGCGCCCGCCCGAAGCAGGCGGGTCACAATGGCGGCGGCGCCGTGGATGGCGGCGCTCATCAGCGCGGTGAGGCCGTCGCTGGCCTGCAGGTTGATCTCCGCCCCGCGCTGCAGCAGCAGCTCGACCACCCGCTCGTGGCAAAAACCGGCGGCTAGCATCAGCGCGGTGACGCCGTCGCTCATCTGCTGGTTGATCTCCGCGCCGTGCTGCATCAGCAGCTCGACCACCCGCTCGTGGCCTTTGAAGGCGGCGTTCATCAGCGCGGTGTCGCTGTCGCTGTTCCGCAGGTTGATACCCGCGCCTCTCTGCAGCAGCAGCTCGACCGCCCGCTCGTGGCCGTGAGCGGCGGCGGTCATCAGCGCGGTGTCGCCGTGGCTGTTCTGCTGGTTGATATAGGCGCCGCGCAGCAGCAGCAACTCGACCACCCGCTCGTGGCCGTGGTGGGTGGCAAGCATCAGCGCGGTGACGCCGCTCCCATTGCCTACCACGCAAGTCGCGTTGACCTGCCCGTCGCTGTCGAGCCACGCCAGCAGCGCCGCCTCGTCGCCTTCCGCAGCCGCTTGCACGGCCTCTTTGGGAAGGCTGCCCAGTAGGCCGGAAGAGGCCGCCTCGCCCGAGCATGCGCCGCCCGCGCCGCGCGAGCCGGGCATCCCCTCTCACAGAGAAAAGAATCCGCGGCCGCGACTGCCCATACCGCGCCGGCGTCCCAGGCGGCGATCTTGAGCTTAGGCGGCTCCCGTGGTGTGTAAAATGAACTCGGGGGCACGGGACGCGGCACAAACGGGGCACAAACGCCAGGCTACAAACACGGGAGGGCAAGTGTGTTGACCCCGCTTTACTTTTGCTCAGGCTTTTTCGCTGGTTATTGTTCCCTCTCGCACTCGGCGAACGAAGCAGGCGGACGCTCCACGGCCGGCGTGGGGATATGGACACATCGCGGCCCGCGCAGGCGCCGGCTCTGTCCCGTCCCTTCTTTTGGACCTCCGCAGCTCTCTTCCTGGCCATTGCCCCCCTCGTCCCGACTGTTGTGGGACTACTCGGTCAAGCCTTGATTGCCGTTCCAGCCGTCACCGTGTCACCACATACTAGACCACATAGCGAGTCAGGCAAGTCCGTCGTACTTGCGGAGAGTCGCGTGTTCATTCGGTTCATCCCGCTTGCACGAATAGGGCCAGCTTACCCGCCAGCATTTCGCGCCCTCTGTTGGCCTCGCTCTCGATCAAATCGCTAAGGGCCACCCACATGCGCGCCCCATCGACCGTGATGCCGGTGCCCACGACCCCGTTTCCTGCCGCAGGGCTGCGGCTGCGCGTCGCGATTGCGATTTGCTGCACGAGGTGGAAAGCCCCATTGTACACCCGCACACAAAACTCGTCTTGAGAACTCACCACAGGCTGCTGCGTCATCTCAGATCGCACATCAATGATGGAGATGCCGGCGTTGCGCCCGGCGTCCCATCCATGGCCAGCGCAACTAACAAACAGATGGCCGTTTAGGTAGGCCAGCGCATGTGCTCCGGCGAACGGGTGGGTACGATCAGGGTTGATGCCGTCGTGCGGCTCCCAGACCGCCGCGTCGCGTGTGCGTTTGTGCTCGGCGTCACTGTGGGCTCGCTCGCGGCCGCAACCGCACTCGGCCGCCACCGAGGCTGAGAGAGACTTCGCGCCGGTTCATCGGGCCAGTGCGCAGTGGGGTTCAACCCTCTCCTTTTACCCATCTCTATGGATAGAGCCGTACAGTAAGTACAGTCTGCCTGCAGCCTGGTTACATACCCTGACATCCATGAGCTCCCATCGACACATATATTCCACATCGGGACTTGCTCCTTTTACCACTCTCCTGCAGGCTCATGTAAAGAGCTAGAGCTGTCCCTTTTCTTTAATTATTGTTTTTATTTCACATCCTTCATCGATACACACATGGCCACCCCCAACGGCCAGACCGCTCGCTTAAGGCTGATTGGCTAGACGAGCGGTCTACCTCCGACGGGGCGGTCTGGATCACGGGGGATGACATCCTGCCTCCCGGCACGCCGGGAGGAGGTGGTTGCTCCGCCGCCGGACCCCCCCCTCCACCACCCTCGCCCAGGGATCTACAACGCTCGCGTCGCAGACGCGGTACCATTGACAAATCTGCAATATACCCACACACGAACAAATAGCAAAATCCGAATACCGTGCACGAACTCGTGGACGGACGCAAGCCTTCAGCTGGTGCCAAGACATCCGTAAAATTGAAGCCAAGAACGTCCGCCAAATCCGTGCTTTCGGAGCAACTGAGGGAAAGCCGCTGATCGAGCCCAGCGTGCCCGCGGCCGCCTCCCGCGCAGCACCGCCGCTGGGGACGACACGCTGCGGAATCGGATCAAGCCCATGCAAGGGCAAAGAAGGACGCTGCAGAAGCGGTTGGAGAGGCAGCCGGCGTCTGCCGTCACAACGAGTCCCAGCACTGGTTGGACATGCGCGTCGGCTCGCCCGAGGACTGCTATCGCGACCCTCCCGTCGTGCCGCAGCCTCCGACGAGCTCTGCAACCGAGGAGAGTGAGGGTGCGCCTCCCCTCACTGCTGGCCTGGCTGCGCACCGCCCCACAAAGCACCCCCTCGAGCATCTCTACAAGTACAAGTACAAGGGCGACCTTCTCCAAGTCGTCAACGCGCCCGGCTCCGGCAAGACTTTAGCCTTGGCCACCCTCCTTGCGGAGCAGGAGGAGATCCGCTCTCGGTCGGCAACGTGGCAGCTAGTCGAGGGACTCGGTAGTTGTGACCCCCCTGAGTGAGGACAAGGAGAGAGCTTTTGTGGTGTTGGTGTACGCAATAACGGGACAGGGTGGTCGTTCTCTCTAGCTCCCCTTCTAGCTCTTGGCATGAGCTGCGCCATGTGTCCGAACCCTTTTTCGCAGCAACACCTTACACTTTTACGCCCTCCAAATTCGGGTCGGCGCGTAGGCCGTAGGCGTAGCGGAGTGGGCCCCGAGTTTGCAAAGGGCGACGGACGCTTGCGTCCTAGCCTCCAACAACGCCTCCCCGGCGCAGAGGGGCCCCCGGAGGGATGCTCAACCGCTCCACGCCACGCCGCTTGCGGCGGTCCTATTCCCAGCTCCGCTGAGGGGTAGGTAGGTAGGTAGTAAGGTGAAGAACAGCCAGGCTCGGACTGGACACCAACGCGGTATGGGTGGACGCTGGACAGATGATGACGACACGCACGAGCGACACACAGACACAAACAAGCTCACAAGACACACAGCCAGCTGGCTGCCACACACCCTGAGTCGGCGTACACATAACTCAGGGCCACATCCTCCCTGTCGCCCCCCCCAGCACTCCACGGTGCCAAGGGCACAAACAAGGGCACAACTCAAACAACAGACGACAAGAAGTGACATGTGAGGCTAGAGCAGGCGTGCTCCACCTCTAGCAATCTCGCCGGCCGGCGAGGCACGGACGAGACCGTATGTGGGGTCTAGTGAGGTGTCTATGGACGCTCTCCTCATGGGCTAGCTGCCTACGGCTAGCCCTAGTCTCGCACTCACGGACAGTGACAATCAAATGGGTGAGTGTTTGCGAGCTGAGGCGCGTGTGCTAAATCTAGGCCGCACGTCGTGGCACTATGACGGAGGTAGACGTGCGGCCGCATGAGGGGGCCCGCGGATTTAAGAATTCTTGGTCAAAACCTCACTGAACGCCCGCGAGCCAGGCACCCCGCCGGCTGATTTCGGCCGCACCCGCCACCTCGCCGCATCGAGCGCGGTACCCGTTTTGCATTGGCGAGCCTCTCCTCCGTGCCTGCATGTGGCGACGCCTATCCCGCCTGCGTCAGCGCGGCGCTCACGGCACCGACGACTGGCTCGAGGACTTCTTGCACCTCAGCAAGCAGCAGACGCTGCTCCGCTTCGACACGGCGGGCTGGCGCGACCGGTGGTCCCTCCACTGCGACGCCGAGTACGGCGGCAGCTCGACCGTCGAGCTGCAGCAGGGCGAGGCTGAGGGCGAGGGCACCGCCCGCTTTGCCGGCCAAACGGTGACAGAGATAGACAGCGATAACTCGTCAGTCAGCCCAGAGACGGGTAAGCGAGCGGTGTACGCGGGCTGGGCCGCGATGCGGACGGACGTCGAGGGCGACGGCTGGGACCTCAAGGACTTCCACGGGATCCGGCTGCGGGTGCGGCCGGACGGGCGCGGCTACATGCTCAACCTGCGGACGGTGGGCATCCTCGGCGGGGAGGACGTCGACATCTACCAGGCGCGCATGCCTCCGTCTCCGGTCCTGGGCGACTGGTGCGAGCTGCGCCTCCCCTTCTCCGCCTTCGTGCTCACCTCCCGCGGCTACGTGCAGCACAGCCAGGCGATGAACCTCGAGACGCTCAAGGAGGTCGGCCTGCTCGTCGCAGACAAGCAGACGGCGCCCTTTGAGCTCGAGATCGCCGAGGTCGAGGCGTTTCGCTTCGAGGACGAGGAGGCGCAGCCCCCCCGCCCGCGCAGCGCTTAGCGGCGGCGGCGGCGGAGGCGGCGCGGCGGCGCGGCCCCGCACGCGCGCAAGCCACTGCACCGTCCATTCCCCTCCCGCCGGTGTCTCGCGCGCAGGCGGAGCGGGACGCGAAGGTTGCAGAGATGCTGCGGCTGAACGAGGCGCGAGCTCCCCCTCGCGGCATACACTGGGCCCGCCCCGGCAACCCCCACCACCCCACGCCACGTCCTCACTGGTGCGCTCAAGCCCGCTCCCTCCCCACGACCACAGGAGCTCGGCTACGCGGGCGTGTAGAGGCGCTTTCTCGTCCCCGTTCTCTTTATGCATAGATTATTGTAAAAAGAAAGAAAGAAAACAGACAAACCAAACGAGGGATAGGGGAGGAGGACAGGGTAAATAAATAGATAAAAAACGGGTCAAAACTCTGAGACGAGATCTGAGACGAGATGAGGACCTATTTTACGCCACACGCGGCCACACGAACGAGTGGGTGCGAGGACGGCTCGGCGAGGGGCTCACGGCGGGGTCGCACACGGCAGGGGTGACGGGGCCGCTGTGGAGCGATGTGGTCAGGGGAACGACGAGACACAAATGGGACAAGCGCCAGCGGATCGAGGATCAGCACGGCGAGCGCGAGATTGAATTCGCCGATGTGGATGATCATAACGTGGTGACAAAGACCGTCATGGGAGCGCGGGTGCGGCAGCAGGCGGGGGTGCCACACGGAGCGCACCACGAGAGGACTATGCGGGGAGAGGCGGGGAGAGAGAGACCCCGGGCGCCGCCACAAGGAGCGAACTCAGGGGCTGCCTCGTCTGTAAGGCCGCGAGGGACGCGGCGAGGAGGGCAGCACTAAAGCGAGACCCGCTGTGTCCGATCGTGCGGAAAGCCGCGCAGCAATGGACCGAGGAAGATGAGAACCCGCCTAGAGCAACGATGGCGCACTTGCTTAGCGGCGCCTGCCTGGGGAATAGGGAGCAGGCCAGATGGTTCCTCAGAGTAGCGCGAGCGCAGACGGGGACGACGATCAGCAAAGTAGCACAGGCGGCACCCGACTCCAAGGATACGCTGAAGACGCTGAGGATGGCGCATGTCGCTGCGCTGAAGGGCTCACGCTATAGGGTGCTGGATGAAGGACGGGTACGATGCACTAGCCCCAGCCGTCGGGGGGGTGTTGCCGGCGCTGGTAGATGATCTCTCGGAGAAGAGTCGGAGGGACCTTGGCGCCCGGGTCACGAGGAACTTGCAAATCGTGGCCGAGGCGGCGACGGGAGCGGTGCAGAGGTGGATCCAGCTCAATGGTGAGGCTACGGCGCGCATAATGAAGAGAGAGGAACACATCGAGTGGCTGAGGAAGCTCTTCACTGGGTGGAAGGAGGCCCGGCCGGCCTTGAGGGAGTCGCGGAGGAGGAGGGATAACGGAGGTAACGTGCAGACAGGCCAGCAGCCAGTGGGACGAACGAGGGCCGCGACGGCGGCTCAAGCGGGAGGGAGCGGAGACGGTGGGCAGCGAGCGAAGTGGGTGAGACTGACGATGCTCCTTCGACCTAGGGAGCGGTTCAGCTGCTGGGCGGGCTTCAGGATGGTGCTCACGCGAAAGGGAATCGACGCGATGTACAAAGCATACAAGAAGGGGAGAAAGAAGAGGAGGGACGCCAGTGATGACGAAACAGAAACTAGCGCAGAAGAGAGCAGGGCAGACCCGGGGACGGCGGAGCCGGACCAGACGGCATCGGCCGCCGAGGGAACGTTGGGAAGAGGCACGAGGAGGGCGGCGACCTCGACCGACTATGGAGGACCCGTCGCCAGACGACGCAGGGCAGAAGACGGTGAGGCGGAGCAGACGCGCAGGGCGAGACGAGGGAGGGAGGAGGACTTTGCGGAGATCAGCAGGAGGATGTACGAAGAGATTAGGAGCAGCAGGGACCCGAGGGACCATGTGTGGACCAAGACGGCTAGTGCTAGTCCCCCATCGGGAGGACGACCCCGGCTAGTCGCCGACCACACCCACAAAGAACCCTGCACAAAGATCGCAAGGGCGGGGACCTGTTCCTTTTTACCCATCTCACAGTAGAGGTGTCCGTTTTTATTTATTTATTTATCTGAGACGAGATGGGATTTAGGGACATGTGTCCCCGCCCTGCACGATCTTGGTGTGAGGGATCTTCAATCCGTCCCCTCCACCCCTCCCCACCTGCACGAGCAGGATTTTGGAAGGACGATCAGGGGCACAGGTGGGCTCTCCTGCTCCTGACAAGGGACACGACAGGCTCGCAGCGCGGTGCACGGTGGAATCCCAACTCCACTGGCGGTCTCATCTCAGTCTAGCGACCTTCCTCCGGCTTCTCACCGGCAGTCTCTCACTACCACGGGCACACTGACACAGGGGTGGCAGGGGCGGCGGCATGAGTCTCCCACATACTATGCGGGCCTCACTAGAGGTGCGGCCTGCGCGTGTCCTCACCCTTGGGAAGGTCTTGAGGGGGGAGGGGAAGGGGCTGTGTGTCTGTGCATGCATGTGTGTGTGTGTGTGTGTGTGTGTGTGTGTGTGTGTGTGTGTGTGTGTGTGTGTGTGTGTGTGTGTGTGTGTGTGTGTGTGTGTGTGTGTGTGTGTGTGTGTGTGCGAGCCGCCCTGAACGCCCCCACGAGATTATTGGCATAAAAGAAAAGAAAGAACCGACAACCCTAGGGAGGGATGGGAGATTCTTGCAATATTGCCTGGCCTTGTTTTTGAAAATTCTTTTTCTCGTTCGGCCGCTGCTGGCCATTTGCCACGCGCGTGCTTGCGCGCAAAACATACCGCTCTCCCCCCCCCACCGCCACGCAGGAGTACACCTGGATGGATGACGAGAAAAGTCGCCCACGCGCGGCGCTGCTGCTCATCGGCGCCTTGGGTGCAGCGGCCGGCGTCTACCTCCTGAGCGGTGGCAGCGGCTCGTTGGCGCACTCGGGAACGCTGGCTGCCTCCGTTGAGCCCCGGCAGCAGGTCGTGAGACACGTTCCAGAGGCAGTCGCGGCGGGATCGTCGACGATGCGCCAGCACAACCGGCGCAAACACAGTGCCAAGGCGTTTGATAAGCTCAGAAGCAGGGAAGTGCTCGAGGCGGCGGCGGATCCAAACTCAATGTTTGACATGAGCACCCCGTGAGAAGAGAGATGCCTGCTGTACGTGCGGTGCAGCGCCTCACACCCTGCACCCGAGACACTCTCAACCGTGTCTCAGATCTGTGCGTGAGATCTGAAATTAAGTCTGCGGTACGTGCTGCGCCTGGACAAGCGACCTAGATAGAGCCGAGCGTGAGGAGGAGCCTGACTGTTCTTCACCTTCCTACCTACCTACCTACCTAGGAGGAATGCTGTGCGATCTCGGGCCCGGGGTCGTGCTTTTGTGTGAGCTGTGACGTGTGAGGTCACAGCTCATCACACATCACAGCGCGGCGGTGCGCACACAACCTCACAAGCTCAGGCCCCGAGCGTTTTTGACCTCTCTCGGTGAGTGGGCGCCCGCCCGTCGCCTCTGAGGCGCGCTGCGCGCCGCCTAGAGGACGACGACAGCCTGGAGGATGTCACATGTTGCGCGCGATGTGTGGCGAGCGTCATCCATTTCGTCAAGCCACCTTCATCGTGACCGTCGCCACCCTCGCCGCTGTCTCGCCTACGTCGCCGCCGTCGCCATCATGGGCCTCGCTGCCGAGACGGTCTCTGGGGGGGCGCGGGGGCCCTAGAGGGTACCCATGCGGGGGAGAGATGGGGTCCCATGGCCCGCCGCAGGCGCCGATTTTTTCGAGATTTTTTGCCCGATTTTTTTACTTGTTTTATGGGAACTCGGCGTATTGCGGCCATGCTATCACGCCTTGCGACAGCCTGTCGGCGCTGCTGGCCGTGTCCTGCTGCACAACTGACCGCCTGCATAGCTCGCGGCCTTAGTATCAAGCATTCAGTGACGACCTGATCGTACGGCCAGTAGGAAGGTGCCCTTCCAGCTGCGTGCACGCTTCTAAGCATCCAAGCTACCATGCCGCATGCGGAATCGGCCCATCCAGTGCTCAAGTGCTCAAGCTCGAGTGGGACTCGAGCCTAAGTGAAAGGCAGGCAAGGATCGAAAGAAAGAAGAGAAAGGAGGGACGGGAGGACGGCACGCCGACATTGGATAAAGAAAGAAAGAAACGAGGCGCCCAAGGGTCCAAGGGAGGGATGGGAGGACGGCACGCCGCCACCACACAGGGATTTTAAGGAGAGGGGTGTATGCGCTAGCATTGATCAAGTACTTGGGAATTTCTTTTGGATCCACCCGAGTGCAGTCAGCAGCGCCGACACATCAGCCGCCAAGTTCACATGCAGCGCGAAGTCGCAGTCTACCGCGATGTCCTGCACCCCTCGCTGCTGGCTGCGGTTGTCCAGGCCGTCAACGTGTATCTCGACAGTGAGCAGCCGCCACTGCCAGACTCAATGCATAGAACGCTCTGCGCCACTCACTGGGCGCCGCTCACGGACGAGGAGCCAGCGGCCCATCCGATCGAGCAGCTAGTCGCCGCTCTCTACCGGCTCATTCGACGCGGGGCATCCCCACTACATGCGGACGAGGCCGCCGGGCTCGCCGGCGGGGAGTGGTGGGTGCAGGAGCAGGCTCTGGACGACTGTCCAAAGGAGTTCCACACCGACCAGGACCTCTGCCTTCTCCCGGGCCGAGACGGCGTCCAGAGCAGCGTAGCGCACCCGGCGCTATCCTCCGTCTTTTACTTGGACGGTATCGGCGGCGCGACCGCCGTCTTTGCGCAGCGGCGGTGCGTTGTTGCCCGCGGCGTCTCCACGCTAGAGCCTCCTCTCCCTCCGCACGCAGCGCTCGCCTTCCCGACGCCGAACCAGCTCCTCCTCTTCCGCGGAGATCTCCTGCACGGCGTGCTGCAGCCGCTCGGCACTGCGCGCGGCCCGCGGCCGACAGACGAGGCCCCGAGGAGGACGGTCCTCGTCAACTTTTGGAACGACCGCCCCTCCGCGGCGCACGCGCCAGCGCCTCCGCTGCCGCCGCCCCACGCTGCCGACGAGCGGCGGCCGGCCTCGCCCTCTTGCGCCGACTTCGTGCAACTGCCCGCCTCGAGCAGCTTCGAGGCGGAGCGCTGGCGAGAGCAGAGGCTGCCGGAGACGGCGGTGGGCTCTCTGCCGAAGGGGGAGGGGCCGCCCCCCCCCGTCCTCCTCTCCTTCTCGAGCCGCCCGCCCGCCGACTGCGAACGCTGTGGGGCAGGCGTGTGCTGGTACGACCGGCACGACGAGACGCGGGGAGGTTGAGAGAGAAGACGCGTGTGTGTATAATCACAATATCGGACAGAGCACAATATATAACTAAAAATAGTAAATCTATTACTGATGCATGTGCATGTACTACATGTGCATGCACATGAATGGAGATTGTGGAGTGTGAGAGACGACCGCGCGGACCGCGGCTCCGCGCTCCGCGGGTGTCCGCGTGTCGAAAACGGAGACGTGTGCTATCTATATTGCGAAAACGAAACGCTTTGGAGTTTGGTATATTGTGGCGCGACGCGCCGAGTCCACACTCATTGGTGACATGGCTAACACAGTGAGAGACACTCGAGCGGAACACCCAGAGCTCAGACCAGATTTACTAAAACGTAAGAACAATCGAAGCAACAAGCACTCACGGAAGGGGGGGAGAAAATCGTAAAAACCGACGCGGCCGGGGCTCGCCGGCCTGTCCGCCCGCGTCTATCCCGCCGGTGTGGGGACCGTGAGGAACCCTCGCTCGTCGTAGTCGCCCAGCTCAAAGTCCGGCCCGCACGAGACCAAAGTCACGTTGTCGTTGTACACCAGCCAGCAGCGGCTGTCTGCAAGCCGCTCCACCCAGTGCGGCGGGAAGTGCGAGATCTGCAGGAACTGCCGCTGCGTCCCGTCGCCGCCCCCGCCCGCCGCCGCCGCCTCGCCGGCGCCAGTGAGGAGCTGAGTCACAAGGCTGTGGAACGCGTAGAGCGCCCCGCCATTGCCGTCTCCAGCAGCCTCCGGCGCCGCCGCCCCAATGCCGCCGGGCGTCACGAGCTGGTAGTCGAGCGGCGCAAACTCCGGGATGAAGAGCTGCGTCTCCGAAAACGACGCCTTCATGAGCGACTTCTTGCCCTGCCCGCCCGCCGAAGGCGTAAAGTTGAAGTGCCAGTTCAAGCTGCAGACGTCCTCGTGCGTCATGGTCGTGCGTGCCGCATCCGTCTCGGTGTGCTGGTACCGCGCGCACCACGTCGTGGCCGGAAGCCTCTCCTCCAGCCACGCCTCGCGAGCCGGAGAGAGTTTGTAGTGCGGCCAGCCCGCCCAACGCATCTCACAGAGCGCGCGCCACAGGGCGTCGGTCGGTAGCCCATGCGCACGGCGGCACGCGCTGCCGAAGCGGAGGAGGTCAGCCGCTGGCAGGAAAGCTGCGATGGACACCCACAGCTCGTCGGCGAGGCTGTCGATCGTGCTAGCCTCCTCCATTCCAAAGCGTTGTAGTTGTTGTCGCCTGCGCCGCTCTGCTGCGGTGCTGCGCCGCTCTGGCTCCAGCAATAGATTTCTTTTTGCCGTGCAGTGAGGGTCAGCCCGCAGACGCATTTTGTATACCGAGGCGGTGCCCGTGGTTTAAGGCCATAGGGTTTGGGGGTGGCCCGCCGGGTGTGGTGCTGCTCCGGCAGGGCTGCATACAACGGCGGGCCAGCCAGACGCGTGAGTCTGCGCTCGGCCGGCGCGGCAGCGCGCACCCAATGGCAACGCGGCCGTTTCATCTTTCGGCGCTCGGGCCGTGGCCCCTGGCCGAGGCCTATGCGGAAGCGGCCCGCCGCCCTGGCTCCTCGCGGGGCCTCGTCACGGGTTGAGCCGCTTCGGGTCGCGCGGGAACATCGACGACTTTCGGATGTTTGGCAAGCCGAGGAAGAGCATGACGACGCGCTCGAGGCCGATCCCGCCGCCCGCGTGCGGCATCGCGCCGTACTTGAACGAGTCGACGTACGAGTAGATGGGCGAGAGGTCGACGCCCTTCTCCTTGGCGCAGTCGAGCAGCATCTGGGGGTCGTGCACCCGCTGCGCGCCCGAGGTGACCTCCTCGCCGCGGATGAAGATGTCGTACGAGTTTGACCTGGCGGCGAGTCCACGGCGCGGTGAGGGGCGGGGGCCAGGCGCGCGCGACCGGGGCCGGGAGAGGGGCGCGCACCAGCGCGGGTCGGTCGGGTCTGGCATCGTGTAGAAGGGGCGGACCGCGGCCGGGAACTTGTCGATGATGTAGTAGTCCTGCCCGTGCAGCTCGGCGACGATCTCGCCGAGCAGCTTCTCGTCCTCGGTGCCCATGTCCTCGGTGTCGGCGTGCTCGGCGAGCGACTCCGGGCCGCGCGCGTCAAGCCGCTCGCGGATGCGCGCCCGCGCCCGCTCGTCCGTCTCGCTGTCGAGCTTCTCGGCGAGCTTGGCGGGGCCCTGGGCCAAGGGGGGCGGGAGGGAAGGGGGGTGTGGGGGAAAGGGGGCGGCGGTGGAACGGGGCGCGGGTACTTGTGGGCCCCGGATAGGGGAGGTGTTTGGGGGGGGGGGGGTCCCGGAAGGGTCCACCGCGTTGTGGGGGGGAAGTCCCCCGGGGGTTGTTGGGGGTTGGGGGGGTTTGGGGCAAGGAAGGGGTTTGTTGAAGGGCTCCAAAAAAGAGGGGCCCCCGGAAAGAAAGGTTTCCGGAAAAAGGGTGGGGGGGCCGGGGGC
>NW_005200417.1:458902-469905 GCF_000372725.1 Emiliania huxleyi CCMP1516
TTGGAAAAAGGCTTAGAGCCGGGTCTTTGGAGGGAAGTTTTCCTCCGGATTGTGCCCGTTGCCGCCCCATAGAAGGACAGGACCCCGGCGCCGATGGCAGCAAGGAGGAAAAGTCCGGCGAAGAACACCCTCGGCAAAGCGGCGGGGGGGCGGGGGGCGCCTTGTCGCGCAGCAGGGCCATCGCCTCGTCGTAGCGCAGGCGGAGGCACGGATAGCGGTAGCGGAGGTCGCGGAAGGGGTGCTGCGCGCGCACGGCGGCGAGCTCTTCCTGTTGACAGCAGAGGGTGTGAAGAGACGCTGTTCACACCTCCTCGTGAAGCGCGCGGCGGCGAGCTCTTCCTGGTGGCTCTGGTTCAGCCCGTCGAAGACTGCGCAGAAGGTGCGGTCGAGCATGTCGAGCACCTCGTGGTAGTGCTCGAAGAAGGTCATCTCCATGTCGAGGCCGACGAACTCGGTCATGTGCCTGAAACATTCACACAGGTGAAAGAATACTAGACAGCGCTCCTCATTTCTCTAATTCAACTGGTCCCGTGCCGGTGCGTGAGCGAGTTCTCCGAGCGGAAGACGGGCGCGACCTCGAAGACGCGGTCGAGGTCCGCCATCAGCGCCATCTGCTTGTACAGCTGCGGCGACTGCGCGAGGTACGCGTCGCGCCTTGATGCACCACCAGCACCGGTCGTCCTCTCTCGTCGCGACTCCTTCGCCGTGCGACGGCGCGCGGGGGCGCCCACACTCCCGACGCGGACTCTCGTGCCATCTCGTGCCATCTCGTGCCATCTCGTGCCATCTCGTGCCATCTCGTGCCATCTCGTGCCATCTCGTGCCATCTCGTGCCATCTCGTGCCATCTCGTGCCATCTCGTGCCATCTCGTGCCATCTCGGGCCATCTCGTGCCATCTCGTGCCATCTCGTGCCATCTCGTGCCATCTCGTGCCATCTCGTGCCATCTCGGGCCATCTCGGGCCATCTCGTGCCATCTCGGGCCATCTCGGGCCAATCTCTCGGAGGGCGCGCCCAAAGTACTCGACGCGGAAGACGTCGGCGCCGCCCTCGGAGGCAGTGCCGATCATCTTGGGCGAGTGGATCTCGGTGAAGCCTAACGGCGAGAGGAGCCGAGCTGGCCCGAGAGGTGCCCCTCGTGTCCTCCTCGGCGGGCGCGCGTCTCGGCGCAGCCCTGCGAGAGGAGGAAGCCGCGAAAGTGCTCGCAGACCGCCGACTGGAGGCGGAAGATGCCCTGGTTGGCCGCGGTGCGCAGGTCGATGACGCGGTGGTTGAGCCGCACGTCTTGGTTCACGCGGGTGAGAGAGGGGTCTGCAGCGAGCTGCTCGTCGGAGCGAGCAGCGTCCTCGAGCTGGAGGGGTAGCTCGGGCATCGCGCGCGAGACGCAGTAGAGGCGGCGGACCTGGGAAGGGTCGGGGGAGGGTCGGGGAAGGGTCGGGGAAGGGTCGGGGAAGGGTCGGGGAAGGGTCGGGGAAGGGTCGGGGAAGGGTCGGGGAAGGGTCGGGGGAGGGTCGGGGAAGGGTCGGGGAAGGGTCGGGGAAGGGTCGGGGAAGGGTCGGGGGAGGGTCGGGGAAGGGTCGGGGAAGGGTCGGGGAAGGGTCGGGGAAGGGTCGGGGGAGGGTCGGGGGAGGGTCGGGGAAGGGTCGGGGAAGGGTCGGGGAAGGGTCGGGGAAGGGTCGGGGAAGGGTCGGGGAAGAGTCGGGGAAGGGTCGGGGAAGGGTCGGGGGAGGGTCGGGGAAGGGTCGGGGAAGGGTCGGGGAAGGGTCGGGGGAGGGTCGGGCCTGCAGCTCGACGGCGGACTGCGAGCACGACGCCACCGCCTCCGCGGGCAGCGTCACCTCGCCGAAGACGTCGACCACCGACTCGCGCGGCAGCGTCGCCGCGAAGCCGACCAGCTCGCCCTCCTTGGCAAACACGACGGCCTGCGCGGTGTGCATCGACTGCCGCAGCTGCAGGAAGCAGAGCGCCTTGCCCTGCTTGCGCGAGGTGGCCACCCGAGCGCGCACCCACACCTGCGGACGGGGGCAGGGCGGGCGGCGCTCGCGGGTGTGCCGCCGCCGCCGCCTCGCCAACACTCTCTCCGCTAGGCGTGCCGGCCGCGCGCCTGTTGGCCAGCGAGGCTCGGGACGAGCTCCTTCACGCCGGTCCAGGCGCGGGTCGCGGCGTGGGTCGACTGGATGAAGAGGTTGCCAAACTCCGCCGAGTCCATCTCCGCCTGCGACAGGTTTGGCCCGAGGACCGCCTCGTCCTTGGTCGCCGCCTTGGCCTCCGCCTTGGCGCCGCGCTGCGCCGCGCGCGCCGCCTTGGCGGCCGCACGGTCGTTCTGGGGCGCGTCGTCCTTCTTCTTCTCCTTGCCCTTGGGCTTAGCCGCCGGCGGCAGCTTGGCCTTGAGCACGTCGTACTCAGGCGTGCCCTCGGCACACGAAGCCAGCGCAGCCTCGACGCTGGCGGTGAGCGTGGCCTTGGCGGCCTGCAGCTCGAGAACTGCCGCCTCGACCGCCTCCTTGGCGGCACCCTCCGCCTTGAGATCGCGCACGCGCTGCCCGCTCGACGCAACGGCCGCCTCGGCAGCCTCAATGGACATTGGCTAACACCAGAGTCTCCGGGGCCAAAAGAAGAAAATGGCTATGGAGATCGTGGCCGGAGATCCCCGGCCAACGCCCTCGCCAGAACAGCGCGGCGCGTTGTGCACATAAGAGCTCTGGTTTTGAGTGCCGGGGCGGGTTTCGCCTGCCCGCCGCCGCCGCCCGCTTGCTGCGAGCCGGGACGGACCTGGCGCCATGGTTGCGCTTGCCATCGGCTTTGGTCGCTGCTTCGGCTCCAGGCGCGAGGAGAAGAGGGCTACGCCGACCCCGCTCCGCAGAAGCCTCCGCGGCCGGCGGGGCTCCCGCACCGCCAACTGGGACCGCGTGCTGATGGTGGGGCTTGATGCGGCGGGCAAGACGACAATAACCGAGAGGATGTCCCAGGGCGGGCGGGCGGGACAGGCAGGCGCGGCGGCGGTGGCGAGGCAGCCAACCATCGGGTTTGCCGTGGAGCAGGTCGAACATGCCAAATGCGCGTACTCACTGTGGGACGTTGGGGGGCAGGACAAGCTGCGCGCGCTCTGGCACCACTTCGTCATCGGCGCCATCGCCGTCGTATTCGTGGTCGACTGCGCCGACCGCGAGCGCGTGGCGACTGCGTGCGAGGAGCTGCACCGTCTGCTCGGCGAGCCGGAGCTGCCCGCCGAGGCTGCTCTGCTCGTCCTAGCGAACAAGCAGGACGTCCAGGGCGCGATCCAGGCCGACGAGCTCACGAAGCAGCTCAAGCTGGAGCCGTTGCAGCGCCGTTGGCACATTCAGGAGACTTGCGCCGTGTCGGGGGAGGGGTTGAGCCTGGGCTTCGATTGGCTCTCGTCCAACGTCTCGGAGCAGCGCTCCTCACGAGGCTCGGCGGCGGCGGCGGATGACATATAGAGACGGCCTTCCAGCCCCCCACCCCCCTCTCGGAGGCTATCCTCCGCCCGACTTCCAGTCTTCCCCCTCCCTTCCTCTCCCTCGCAGCGAATACTCCACGGGGCGCATGCCCCGCACCAGCGGCACATTCTCGTGCACGACCAACGCCGCCGCAAGGTCTGTTTGTACTGAAAAGGGAAAATAGTGAAACATTTGCACTATTGCAGACGCGGCAAGTCATCCGGCCCAGAACTAATTCACCGTCGCTCATTGGTGCATGTGCATGTATCCTGTTCCTTCGTTATTGCATATTGGTTTACCCAAGCCATCACAGCGGTAGAGGTGTCCGTTTTTATTTATTTATTTATGTGCATGTATCATGAGAGAGAGATTTTTAGCAATACCAAACAACTCCAACACTCACACGTAATTTGGGGCCTGGAGCCCTGTTCACGCGCGCACGAGACGTGCAGACAGGGGTTGCCAGCGGTGAGAGCGAATGGCGCGGTTCACGCCTCGCACAACAGAGAGAGAGATGCGCTCTGCATGGTGGGACATAAAAGAGAGCGAGTACTTGGGCGAGTAGGCCGTGCGGTCAACGCTGCCGCGCGCGACTTTGCGCGCGAGGCGGCGCAGCTTGAGAACGGCGGTGGGCGAGAAGCCGCCGCCGAACGTCTCGTGGAGCAGCAGGTTGAAGTTGTTGCGCTTGACAAAGATCGCGTCGTGGTAGAAACCGCGATGCGCCTTGGCGTAGCCGTGGCCGGTCTTGTGGGAGAAGGGTTGGCCGGGCTGCCCGCGCGCCTTGCAGCCCATGTTCAGGCGGCGGGCCTTCTCTTCGGTGTTGCCAAAGGCGTAGGAGTGGCCAACGGAGGCGGGCGTGCCGCCACTCGAGGCGTTGCCAACGCCCGGCGAGGAGGTCTTGAGGAGGGGCGTCCAGAGCTTGATTTCATTCACCTCATCGCATCCTCCCGGCCCAGCGTGGCCGTGGGGTTCTGCGAGGTCGACCTTGTACCCCTCGTTGTACTGCCGGGTGAGCTCTGGTTTCTCCTTGTCGCCGTGCACGACCGGCGCGTTGGCCGGGGCGCGCATCGCGTCCGCCCAGGCGGCGAGGACGCCGTCGTGGGGCCGCCGGTGGTGGGCCTTGTTGTAAAGGTAGTCGCCGAAGAAATCGACTGGCATGCCCCGCTCGAGCGCGACCCGAAGGGTGGGAAGCGCCGCGGAGAGCCAAAGGCCGAGCTTCCGCTGGAGCTCGTCCTGGAGGGTGTCGGAGGAGAGGGCGGTGGCGTACGTACCGTCGACACGGACATCGAAGGCCTTGCCGGCGAAAGGCGTTGAGGCGGAGATGAGGCGCGCGGCTTCGCGGTTGTTGACGGCGCTGTCTCCGAGGGACGGGTTGTTCTTGACGTGCACATCCTGCGCCTTGACGAGCTCCTGGTGCGCGAATCAGTCCTTGTGATTCTTGATGGCAGCGAGCGCCCGCGGCCGCGGGTACGTGGATTTGCAAGTGCCATTGAGAATCGCGTCGGTAGCTGGAAGGGACTCGGGCTCGGGGAGCGGGACGCTCTTGGGGTAGAAGTCAGTCAGGTAGACGCCGCGGACGGTGTAGTACTTGTTTTTGTCGCGGGCGGTGCGCTTCTCGCACACCTCCTTCCAGTCCGAGAGGGCGGACTCGTAGGTGGCGATAGCTGCGGCGATGGCGGGGTACTTGGACGCACCTCCCTCGTCGAGGGCGAAGTCGGGGTTGTGGGCGACGGAGGGTGCGCCAGTTCTTGAGGAGCGACATGGAGAAGTTTGTTTTGTGTTGTATCATGTGCATGTGGGAAAAACCTTTGATGGGGGGGGGGTCTCGGAGCGGGAGGCCCGGCCGCGCTCTCACGCGCGCCGTCCGATGAACGGCGCGCACGATGAACGATGACCCGAGGCGGGGAGTTTTCACGAAACTTGGAGCACTTGGAGTGCAGTTAGCAACCGCACATCCAGGGCCGGGGAGCTAAGAAGCGCACCCAGCGGGCCGGATGATTGGCATCGGGTTGCGGGCAAGAAAGCCCTAGCCCTGGGGGTGCGCGTTCGCAGGGCAAGCACTTGGAGCACTTGGAGTGCGGTTAGTAGCCTCACATCCAGGACCGGGGAGCTCAGAAGCGCACCCAGTTGGCCGGATGATCGGGATCGGGTTACCGGCTAGAGCGCGCCCGCCGGCGCGCTCTAGCCCTCGGGCAAGAGAGCCCTAGCCCCGGGGGTGCGCGGTCGCAGGGCCATAACACGGGTCTCCGAGGGTTGGTTCTGCGCTTTGGGTTTCCCCTAGCTGCGGAACGCCCCCTCTACTCGGAGCTAAAGAATACTCTCCGAGGGTTGGCCCCGCGTACCAGGTTTCCCCTTAACTGCAAGGACGCCCCCTCTACTCGGAGCTAGTGATACGGGAATACGTACCACCCCCACGCGATCCCTTACTCGAAGATAATACGAGAATACGCAGCTGCGAGGCACCTATAAAGAAAAACAGCATGCTAAATTTCGGCGGCTAAAAAGCAAAGGACGGGCACTTTTGATCGGCAAAGCAAAGTTGGAGTAACGGCGACCGCGTTCGCAATGAAGTCGCCTGTCGAGCAGCTTCCGCGGCGCGCATGCGCCGCGGGGTTGACCGACAGCCGCGCCTCCCGCGCCTCCCGTGCCACGCGTGGCGACGCGCG
The DNA here is from genome assembly GCF_000372725.1 of Emiliania huxleyi CCMP1516. Classification (NCBI taxonomy): domain Eukaryota; phylum Haptophyta; order Isochrysidales; family Noelaerhabdaceae; genus Emiliania; species Emiliania huxleyi. The sequence goes on from NW_005200417.1 coordinate 465,027, forward strand.
CGCCGCGCGCCACTCGCCGTGGCATGCAGTACAGTGCCACTGCAGCCTCGTCAACGCCGCACACAGAACCAGCAGGCTGCTCACCAGGCAGCACATTGCTGCACCGGCAAGCAGCGGAGGCCGTGGCGCTGCGGCGCCGCCTCCCTGTCCTGTCCACGGAGCAGGCACACGGCAGCATGGCCCTCCACCAGCTGCAGGAGGTGCGCGCCTCCCAGTGGAAGCACCAGATGCTCCCTCACCACCCGCAGCTTTGCGCAGCGCAGCGCACGGGCCACGCCACGCAGAGCTGACCCTCAGTCTGCCCAATAGGCTGCCTGCGGAAGGCCTGGCAGGTGCCCACTCGCCTCCTCGGCGGCCATGTCCTCCGCCCGGGCGAGCGAGCAGCGCAAGAGCGGAGGCGGATGCCATGCTTTGCGTAACGGACTCTGGGAGTCGCAAGGGCCTTAAAGTAAACACGGGTCCCCGAGGGTTGGCTCTGCGCTCCGGGTTTCCCCTAGCAGCGGAACGCCCCCTCTACTCGGGGCTAGTAGACACCAGACACTAGCACGACAACACACACATTCCTCACTGACATCACCGCCCGAAGACGTTGGCTTTCTTTTTCAGTCGGCTCTCGCCCCGGGGGGGGCCTTTTCAGTCGGTTAGGGCCGACCGCTCTCGCTCCGCGCCCCTCCGCCCCTACCTTTCCTGATCAGCCAGATGCTGCGGTGCCTCATTGGCTCGATAGCGACATCCACACTCCTCAACGTTGTTTTGGTCGCGCTCTGGTTCAGCAGCCCGACCGACCGAATCGAGCTCGACGACGACGACGCACTCCCTCCCGACCTCATCCGGCTGAGCATGCCAGTTCCCGACGCCGCGATGCGATGCGGCACTCCGATTCCACCCGAGTCAGCCTGGCGTACGACGCACGGCGCCGCTGCTGTCGCCATCTTTGCGCGTGCCGAAGGCGGCGAGCGGAGGCAAAGCGCGCCGCAAAGCTATGCATGGCGCTACGCGATTGAGATTGAGAACGTTGGCGCGGCGACAGTGCAGCTGCTCACCAGGCACATGGTGACGACGACCTCCGACGGCCGCGTCGAGGAGGTCAAGGGCGCCGGCGCCGGCGGCCGGCTGCCGGTGCTCTCGCCAGGCCAGCGCTACACCACCTCGGGCACTGCGACGCTGACGGCGCCTCTCGGAGCGATGCACGGCTCCTTCCAGTTTGAGTCGCGGGGCGGAGGGGGCGCCTTCTCCGCCAGCATCGGGCGATTGCTGTTGGGGGATCGGGGAGGACGGGCGCAGTCTGTGCCCTGCGCGCCCGAGGCGGACGTGCTGGCGAGGGAGCTGCCGCCAACCTCGGTGTTTAGCTCGTACCGAGTCCTCGTCGGCGCCACCGTCGAGTACGTCCCCAGCCGATCGGACGCCGACCTGCTGCGCCACGCCTTTCAGTACGACGTCCACATACACAACGGCCGTGCGGTGAGCGCCTCCGGCGCCTCGCCCACGCCTCGCCTCGCCACGCCACGCCACGCCCCGCCACGCCCCGCCACGCCCCGCCACGCCCCGCCCCACCGCCCACCCCGCTCGCCCCGCCAGGCCGCCCACCCCACCCCACCCCGCGCTCCAGGCGCCCGTCGTCATCCACGGGAGGGAGTGGACCGTGCTCGACGCGCGCGGGGTGGCCCGCACCGAGAGCGGGGCCGGGCTGGGCGGCGTGGAGGCGACGGGCAAGGTGAGGCTCGAGCCGCAGCAGGGCCTAAAATACCGAGGGATGTTCGAGCTGCCGACCGAGACGGGCATCGCCGCGGCGCGGTACGTGGTGACGCTCGAGGACGAGGACGAGGAGGACGAGGCGACCTACGACGTCCTGCTCGCGCCTATGGGCGTCACGGCCGACGGGCGACCCGTGCCGCACATCGCGCAGAATGCATTCGCCGCAGCCGCTGCTCTTTCGGAGCCGCTCCGCTCGGTCCCGGCGGGCTAGAGAGCCGCCAGAGCCGTGTGTGTGTGTTTGCGTATGTGGTGTCTCTTGCACTTGGTGTGTGTACTGTGTACGGCGGCTCTGTGCTATCTTTTGTGACAATAGTATATCGTTTCCCTAGCAAAGCCGTAGGGCTCAGGACCAACTATGGCGTTCACACCTGTGCCGCTGCCGGATCGGTGCGGCCTGCGGCTCGCCTCGGCTTGTGTTCAACTCTTCTATAGAGATACGATATGAGACCGAACAAAAAGTGAGAGAGACAAATTTAAAGTGAGTCCCCCCACGCAGCGCACACACCGCACCCCAGCCCACCCCTGGCGCCAGGAGCAGGAGCCAGACGTATTTAGAGTTTTACAACAAAGCTCCCTCGCACGACGAATTTAGAGAGTCTCTGCGGATCGTGCTGAAATCCCTCGTCCGTCGATCCCGTTTGAAGTTTACTCTTGCTCTCCCATAAAGAGAGAGATTTTTGGAAAGGCAACAAGCAATCGCGACTCTTCCAGTGATTCGGGCTCGGCAGCTTGTCAACCCAGGAACCCTCAGCCGAAGCTGTGGTGTGTGTGTGTGGAGTCGGACTCGAGGTCGGACCTGTAGCCCCGAGAAAGCCCGCGCCAATGATTCGACGCGTCGAGAGGACTTGCGGGGAGGCACCGTTTCTCTCTTCCCATAAATGCAAAACACGCGACGACGGGGCCGACGGCGTACGGGGGAGCACCGTGCAAGCCCCACCCGGCTGACGGATGGGCGTGGGGGCGCGCCGCCCCGCTTGCTCTAGGTGAAACGTCTTGGGAGACGAAACAGGCCGGCGGGCCCGACGGCGGGCGGAGAAGACGGGCACTGAGCCAGAAGGACTGGGAGAGTGTGAATGGAGGGACACGTGTGTTCAGAACTGGGAGAGTGTGAATGGAGGGACACGTGTGTTCAGACGAGCACCACCAAGGGACAGCAACATCGCCGACGCCGCTAAAAGCTCGGCGCCGGGCACCTCGTCGGGACATAAAATCTGCCTGCGATCTTACAAACAAAACACAAATCTCTCGAGAGGCTCGAGGTGCGCGGCTGTCGGTCAACCCTGCGGCGCATGCGCGCCGCCAAGGCTGCTCGACAGGCGACTGGCATTGTGGCGACGCCGTTACTCCAACTTTGCTTTGCCGATCAAAAGCGCCGTCCTTTGTTTTTTAGCCGCCGAAATTTGGCTTGCTGTTTTTTCTTTATAGGTGTCTGCAACTTCCAAGCTGCGTATTCTGTATTCTTGTATTATCGTCGAGTCTCGTAGTACAGACAGGTACTCCGTGGGGGACAGTGTGTATTCTCGTAACATGTGCGTATTCACGTATCACAAACACAAACACGTATTGCTAAAAATCCTCTCTCTCGTATCACTGGCTCCGAGTAGAAAAAGAAGAAAACACGTTACTGTAATGTCCACTAGCTCCGAGTAGAGGGGGCGGTCTGCTGCTAGGGGAAGCCCGGAGCGCGGTCGGAGACCCGTGTTTCGAACCCGCATTTGCCACCTATCGCCGACAGTCCGGGGCGGCTCTGCTCATGTGTGCAACAGCACTGTCACTGAGACTCGCGGCCTCGCGTTGCTCAGCCAGGAGAAGCACACTTGCACACAGCTGCCCCTTCGAGGTTACACGCCGGTGCCACTCTCGCAATCAAACGGAGAATCCACACCTGCTTTTCTTTATTGGATTCTTCTTCTCGGCGTCTATTAGCGGCGATAAAGAAGAGGACCGAACATGAGAATCGGGCCCAAATTCAGGCTCCACAGGAACAGTGTAGAGCTCTATCTGGGAATCGGGAGCACTATCCAATGGTGCACGCTGTCTGTTCCTCCCGATCGGCGGCCGAGCTGTACGCCGCGTCGGCCCAGGCCCTCGCCGAAGCCGCGGCGGAGGGGCTCGTCCTCCTCCGTAGCTCGAGCAGCTTGTCCGGCTACAGGGGCGTCCTTCGCGACAGCCAGAGCACCGTCGGCCTCAAAAACCCGTACCGAGCTCAGGCATCTCTCTTAGCGCCCCTGGGACGGACGTAGAGAGCCCTGCCCACACCTCACACCCACCACCACCGCAGGTACGGCGCGGCGGTCGCCGCGTGACGCTCGGCCGCTTCGCCACCGCCGAGGAGGCGGCACTATGCTACGCGCGCTCGCCGGAGGCCCTCGCCGACGCGCAGCTCAACGATCGGCAGTCGGCGATGATGTCGCCGTGCGGGGTCCGGCGCGCGGGCAGCCCGGTATTGCACACACCGGAGCCCTCTCGCCGGCTGCCCGGCTCGCCACTGTCCAGCGGCAAGGCCAAGGGGCGCGGCCGGCAGAACCGGCGCTCGTGGGGCCACCTGCTGATCGAGGAGGAGGAGGACGATCACGAGGTCGAGGCGCCGCCACCGCGTTGCAAGCGCCGCCGCTCCGCGGCCTCGGTACCGGCGCTGCCGATGGTGGGGGCGGCGGGCGGCGGGAGGCTGCACGCGCCGTCCTCGCTGCAGCCGCGCTACCCGCCGTCGCAGAAGCAATTCCCTATGTTTGGGGCGCCGGAGCGGGCGGCCGCGCCCGCTCCGGCACAGGAGTCCGTCTCGCTCGGCCAGCTCCAGCTCGGCCAGCTTTGCCAGCTCGGCTTGCAGCTCGGCCCGTTTGGGCTGCCGGTGGAGCTAGCGGTGGAGTGGTCCGACGAGCCGCTCGACTTGAAGTGGCTGCTCGCCGACGAGCTCACCGAGCCGACCGCTTCGCTGCCGTACGCCGGCGACTCGGCCCGCAGCGACTCCACGTCCCCGCAGTCGCTCGAGCATGAGTCGGCCGAGCTGGTGAGGGAGATGGCCTCCCTCCTCGCGGACGGCGGGGGAGTGTCGACTGCTCCCTCCGCCATCCCTCTCGCGCCGCACGCCGCGCGCCCGCACGCGAACGAGCGCCTGTACGGCTTC
>NW_005200417.1:470005-473560 GCF_000372725.1 Emiliania huxleyi CCMP1516
CCGGCAAAGGAGTTCGTTTGGTTTGGCCAGTTCCAGTTTGGCCAGTTTTGCCAGTTTGGTTTGAAGTTTGGCCCTTTTGGGCTCCCGGGGGAGCTAGGGGGGGAGTGGTCCGACGAACCCCTTGACTTGAAGGGGGTGTTTGCCGAGGAGTTCCCGGAGCCGACCGTTTTGTTGCCGTACGCGGGGGATTTGGCCCGGAGGGATTCCAGGTCCCCGCATTTGTTTGAGCATGATTTGGCCGAGCTGGTGAGGGAAATGGCCTCCCTCCTTGGGGACGGGGGGGGAGTTTTGATTGTTCCTTTCGCCATCCTTTTCGGGCCGCACGCCGGGGGCCCGCACGGGAAAGAGGGCCTTTAGGGTTTTTGAGCCCCCCCCCGGGGCCCTCCCGGGTTCCTCCCCCCCCGGGGGCTTTCGAAATTGGTTGAGGGTTGGCATGCCCCTGCACGCCTGCACCGCCACAACCCTCCCATTCCCAAAGAGAAGGTTTTGCCCCCCCCCCCCCCCCCCGTTCCGCAAGCCCTTCCCCCTGAGCCCCCCTCCGCGTATGCTCCTCGCTCGACCTGTTTTGGTGGCGGGGGGTGCCCAGCCGCGACCGGGGCTAGAGATGTGCTTGTCCCCTTCCCATGTGCCCCTTCCCTTCCCCGCCCCCCTGCCCGTGCTGCCGTGCATGCATCGTTCCGTCCGCCCCGTGCGTCACACGCGAGGCGTAGGCAGCGCACACCACATGAGCGAGCCTCTATTTTATAGTGAGTGCGATGCGTAGTGTGTGTGACGCGCCAGTTTTTCGTGTACATGTATAGTTTTAAACTCTAATAGTTTAGTGAAGAGGCAGTTACCAGTTTACCTAGTGGACAAAAATCACGTCTCCGCCTAGACATGCACATCGGTGTCATCGCCCGCCGGTTGCGCGGGGGGCGCGGGCGGGCGGCGGGGCCGGGGGCGGGGCGCCCCCACAGTGATCACTCTATATAGCCATAGGCTATAGCCCGTAGAGCCCATACGCGACTCGCGAGCCCGCCTACGTACACACGCCCGAGCACCGCCCGCCCATCCTCCTCTCGACTCACCCGCCGCTCGGGGCGGTGGGCTAGCCGTGACGACAGGCGCCATGGCCCGCTCAGGCGCTCGCCGCCGTCGCGTCATCAACGATCTTGCGGAGCTCCTCGATCTCCTGCACAGCAAAGCAGAAGGAGAGGATCAAGCCGAGCCAGCACGCAAAGTAGCCGTTTGCTAGGCTGGTATTGGTGAAGGGCTTGTCGAACGTGAGTACGATGGCGGCCGCGGCCCACAGGCACACGAGCACAAACGCGACGAGCTTCGGCAGCGTGTCCGCCATCCTCTGGCCGTTGCGCCCAAAGTCGAGGCGGCTGCCGCGGTCGTCGAGTGCGAGGAGGAAGAGGATGCCGACCAGCGAGATGATGCCGACGGAGAGGCCATACTTGCACTGGTCGAGGTCGAGCCTGCTCTGGCCGAAGCTGTTGTCAGTGGTCGTGGCGATGATCAGGACGACGGACGGCACGATGAGCCCAAACAGGGGGCCCTTAGAGCGCGCCCTGCTGGCCAGGCTGTCGAGGGTGCGACCGGAGGCGTCGGCGAGGTAGCCCGCCGACGCAAAGGCGCCGGCCCAAAGCGAAAAGTACCCGTTGCCGGTGATGGCGAATGGTGCGAAGTTGAAGGTAAGGACGCAGGCGCCGACAACCCACCAAACAAAGAAGAAGAAGGCGATCAGCATCTCGTTGGTGACCTGGCCCACGCCCTGGAGCTCAAACTGGACCTTCTTCAGGTTGCTATCCCTTGAGCGATACACCAGCAGCGTGAGGAGGCCGAGCCCCGCGCCGACCGCGCCGACCGAGACCGCGTAATCGCCGTACGAGCTATTCTCCCCAGCATACTGGGCAGAGGCGCCGATGAGGACTGCAGCGGCTATGACCATGAACGCAATCCAGTAGCCTGGCTTGCGCGAACCCGGGAGGCTCAGGCTCGGCAGGCCGGCGCCCAGCTTGTTCTGGACGTTATGGGCCGCGTTCTCGATGTCGCCCACAGCGCCGCCGGTGATGTCGTTGGCGACGTCCTTTGATTCGTCGACAACGTCGCTCACGGCATTGATGACGTCGTCGACGATGCCGCGCGCCTGCGGCTCCTCGGTTGACACAGGCTCCTCGGTGGCAGCCATCATCCTTCCTCCTCAGTTCCTACTTCCGGCCTTGGTCGGGATGCCAACCACCTTCTTTGGCCTCATTTTTTTACTTTACAATTCTCACACACACACACACACACATCGATTGGTGTTTTGCGGGGTGGTAGGGAATCTGTGGCGTGAACACAGAGATTACGGGGCCCGGTGTGGGGTTCATGTTTTCTCTCTTGCGTTTAGAGAGATGGGGCAGTCGGAGAAGGGGCAACTCCGTGCACTGACGGTCGGCCGTCAGAAAACACGCCTGCGTGGATCGCGTCACACCAATCCTCGCTACCCAACGCGGCCAAAGGATATCCACCTCGAGAACCTGAGAGAGAGAGAGATTCTAGAGATTCTTCTCTTCTTGCGTTTATGTGAACACAGCCTTTCCTCCGGTCTTTTACCCGCCGGTCCGGACCGTTCTGTGCAAGGCCGTCTGCCACTGAGGCAAGGCTACTCGCTGGTTTCCTGTGTTCGCTCCCCTCCCTTCCTTGCCCCGAAACGAACCGGACAACGCGCTTCTTGATCTGCGTTGCTCTCCCTGTCCTCGATGTCGCTGGCGATGTTCATGGGTCTCACGCTACCTTCTGCCTCCGCGCTGGCGCTCGGCCGCGCCGGCCGCTTCGCCGCGCAGCAGCGCTTCGCGGCGCGCGGCGCGGTCCAGATGGCGGCCGACGGCCCGGTCTGCATCGTCACCGGCGGCTCCCGCGGCCTCGGCCGCGCCATCGCACTCAGCCTGGGCAAAGAGGGGTGCCGCGTGGTGGTCAACTATGCCGCCTCCGCGGCGGCGGCCGAGGCGGTGGTGGAGGAGATCAAGGGGCTCGGCGGCGACGGCGTGGCGGTGCAGGCGGACATGTCTTCTCCTGAAGGGATCAACACGCTGTTCAAGGCCACCGCGGATGCGTTCGACGATCCGGTGGGTGTGCTCGTGAACAACGCGGGCATCACGCGCGACACGCTCATCCTGCGCATGAAGCAGCAGCAGTGGGAGGACGTCATCAACACCAACCTGAACGGCGTCTTTTACGCCTCGCAGGCGGCCGCGAGATATGGGGAGATATAGCGTCTTTTACGCCTCGCAGGCGGCCGCTATGATAGACATGATAGACATGATAGACCCTTCTTTTACGCCTCGCAGGCGGCCGCGCCTCGCAGGCCGCCGGCGCCGCCGACGCGCCGCCCGAGAGCTGACGCGCCAGCCGCGCCCCCGCTTCAGGCGGCGGCCAAGACCATGTGCAAGGCGCGCAAGGGGCGCATCATCAACATCGCCTCCGTCGTCGGCAAGATTGGCAACCCGGGCCAGGCAAACTACGCGGCGGCAAAGGGAGGCGTCATCGCGATGACTATGACGATGGCCAAGGAGCTGGCGTCGCGCGGCG
>NW_005200417.1:473660-475115 GCF_000372725.1 Emiliania huxleyi CCMP1516
AGGTTCGCCGCCCCCCAACGTCCCCCCAAGACGACCCCTCCCCCGGCCTTCCCTCGCGCCCCTCCCCCAGACGTGCTCGACGAGAAGATCGTCTCCGAGGTCATGAAGGGCATCCCCGCGGGCCGGTTTGGGAAGCCCGAGGAGGCGCGAGGCCGAGTCGAGATCGGGCCGAGATCGGGCCGGGCCTCCCCCCCCCCCCCCCGGGCCGTTCCGTGGGACGGCGCTGCTCCCTCCGCCCCGCGGCGCCTGCGTTCTCTCTCTTTGTGCGTGCGTGCGTGCGTGCCGCCCCTCTCCGCGGAGGCGTGAGGCCTCCGTGTGGCGCAGGTGGCCGGGCTCGTCAAGTTCCTCGCCCTCGACCCGGCCGCTGACTACATCACCGGCCACTGCATCAACGTCGACGGCGGCATCGCCATCGGCACCTGCTGAGGCACTCGCTGAGGCGCGTCCGGGGGCGGGGTGGGGTGGGTTGGCGGGGTGGCGATGGCCGAAGGCGGCGGCGGCACAGCGAGCGAGCGCGGATGGCGACAGCGGAGTGGCGGCGCGACGCGCGACCTATCGCGCGCCGGGGCACGACGCTGCGCTCTGGCCTCTGCTCGCTGGGTGTTGTGTCACAAGACAGCCGGCGGAGACTCGCACTTGGAGCACTTGGAGTGCAGTCATTAAACCCGGCGCCACGTTTTTCTTTCTGCTGTCGCTGCTCGGACTTCATTTCCAGCTCCATATGTTCCCTGTGAGTGTCGCCTCCTTCGCGCTTGCGCCGGCCGTCCGGCCGGTGGTGACGACGCCGGTGGTCCGCGCGCCCGCCCCGCTCGCCGTCGCGCCCGCCGCGGCCGGCTTCGAGAAGGGCATGTCCCAGTTCGCGGCGGACTACCCCTGGCTCGCGAAATACGGTTTTGGCCCGACGGTCAAGGCGGAGAGGTGGAACGGCCGCCACGCCATGTTTGGCTGGCTGGCGATCCTGGGGACGGGCGTTGCCAAGTCGCACGGCTGGCTGCCCAGCGGGGACGTCGCCCTCACCTACAACGAGTGGGGCGGGCTCGCGCAGCAGGGATTCAACACTTACATCACCAACGAGCGCGCCATCATCATGATCGCGCACGTCCACGCGCTGGCCGTGTCGGCCGCCGCAGCCTTCGGCCCGCAGGTGCTCGGCGACTCGCTCACGCTGCTCGACGGCGAGAAGGACGAGGTGAGCGCCGTTTGCCCTTGCCGCCGCCGCCGCCGGGCGTGCCTCAAGGAAGCAGAGAGGAAGCGGGGGGGCATACCCAGCGCGCGCGCGGCAGGGGGGGACGGGGTGGGGCGGCATTTTTGGCGGAGGCCCCCCCCCCCCCCCACCCCCCTCCCCTCAGGACCCGTATGGTCTCTTTGTGCCCCTCAAGGGCACGTTTGGCCTCACGCCTGCGGCAGAGATGGCAAACGGGCGCATGGCCATGATGGGCATCATCGCCGTCGTGC
>NW_005200417.1:477487-492461 GCF_000372725.1 Emiliania huxleyi CCMP1516
ACACACACACACACACACACACACACACACACACACACACACACACACCACCACCACCACCTCCACGACCCCTCCCTTGCACGCCCCCGCCCCCCGCCCCCCTCCCCTGCACCTCTCCCTCGCACTCCTCTGCCACCGCGGCATGTCCCCGCCCTCGCCACCCGCCGCGCCTCCTCCTCTGACTGGCTGGTGCCCGCTCGCAGGCTCGCGGTCGGGCCCCGCCTCTGTGTACTATGGCCGCGAGCCAACGCCGCCGCCGCTCGCCGCCCCCGTGGCCTCCGCCAGCCGAGCCGCGGCCGAGCCAGCAGCACCATCCTCGCCACAGCCGCCGCGGCGCCGAAAAGCGACGTGAGAGTCGGCGCCGGGGCGAGAGAGACGAGGCGGCGAGTGCGGCGGCTTGCTGAGCATGTTGAGGCATGAGTGAGATCTAGTGGGAGAGGGGAGAGGCGAGGGTGTCGAGAGACTGCAGCGAGGGAGCGAGGGTCCCGTGTGAACTCTCGCGCGTGCCGCTTCCCGCTTGCTGCGATCTAGCTTCTTGGGAAACGATGCATCGTGTGTGGTCGATGGCCGTATATAGAAGGTACCCCTACAAGGCGATTCTGAGAGCGCGCGCCGGAATTTTGCACGCCTTTTTTCAAAGAAATGAGCAGGTGTTTGTGTCCGCGTCTCAATTTGTGAAGAGAATTTGTGTGCGGGCCGGGGGCTGTGCCCAGTGGCGTTTTTGCGTTTTCAAATGCGTTTTCCCATTTCTTCTGACTGTCGGTGCTGTCTCCCCCTTCTCTCGACTGTCTCGCCTTGTGGAGCCGACGTCGAGCTAACTGCGCGCTCGGCGAAAGAGGTGCCTGCGCGCCAACCACACCCGCCCGCGCCGGTGTGTTTTGAAAGTTGATTTGACACCATTTTCGGTATACATTAACCTCGCGACCCCGGGGGGGTGCCATTGTGTGGCCCAGAGATGGCGTGCACCACCTGGGCCCTTACAAAGAAATGTTGGAGCAGGTGTCTGAAACGCAAAAAATGCGGGAACTTTGTCTTTGAAAAGCAAAATCATTTTGGCATTTGCCGAATTACGCGCGATTTGGGCATTTGGGGGGGGCTCTATAGAGAGGCGTTTAAGAGATTCATGTCCTCTTGTCCTCCCAATCGCGTCCCCGTCCGCACACGCGCATCCCCTTGCCGCATCGCCCTCCCTTTTTCCTTGACCAGTCCTTGACATTTGAAATGAGTTGCAGTTGGCACTTGCGACTCGGTTTGGAGCACTTGAGCGGGTTGGCTGTTACCTGTTTCTTTGTTCTTCTGGTACCTCGTGTGTCGAAGCTCGAACATGTGTGCTGTGCGAGAAAATGGTGGTTGAATTCTTTCTTGTTTAAGAGATTGCCATTTAAAAGGTGTTGAGTCCACAAAACTTCGTTTCATGCAGTGGTCAGCCCGACTCGCTGAGCAGGCGACCGGGCTGCACCGCCTGTCGGTCCGCGGAGATCAGATCACGCCGCCAGACGGCCCCGCCTCTCCCACTCTCCACAACGGCAGGACCAGCCCAGCAAAGCCGCGCATCTTTGTCGACTCGCGGTCGCAATCACCGACCCGGGGGGGCACATCTGACGACGACCAGCTATGGGGCTCGGTGCCCGCGTGGAGCTCTTCGGGGTCCAGGTTTGTGTCGCCAGGGGCAAACGGGTCGCCAAAGGGAGTGCTGATGCGACCGCCGAGTGCACTTCAGTGGGGGCAGCCCCTGGCGGGATCGGGAAAGCGCCCTGCGACCGCAAACCGCGAACCTACGTCGCCAACCAATTTGTGTTTGAAGCGCCCGTCTACCGCCAGCACGGTGCGTTCATCGACAGCAACGGTCCGCTCCCCCGCTTTTTCGAACTGGCTCCGCCCTAGCTCGGCCCCGCAGCAGCAACTGCAGCAACAAAGCCAGGTGTCGGTTGCCAATTGGCTCTTTAGCGCACCGCTGCCGCTTCACCGCGACGCGCCGACGCACGATACAGCGCGTCACCGAGCACCAAAACGCTTGACAAAGGGCGAGGGCGCCTCCCGACTGACCCCCCAGGCCCAGCGGCCTCCGTCTCCCGCCTCTCTCGAGGAGGCCCCGCCACGCTGCTCTTCTCCAAGCGCACTCCGGACGTCGCAAAGGCCGGTTCGCCGGCCAAGCTCCCCGGCGGGCCGCTTGGAGCCTTGGTGTATTCCGACGGTGGACGGCGCCGGCGCCGATGCCGATGTGGTGACGACGCTCAGCGTGAGTCCGAAGGCACTGCACCGAACGGTGGTGCTGTGCAAGCCCCCAGTCGCAGCGGCGGCAGAGCGGTGGCGACCACGGAGCAAAGGGGCAATCTTCTGAGAAGCGCATGCCTCGGCAGCGACGCTTCGGACTCGAGCCCCCCGCAAGCGCAGCGCTATGGGCGCGACGTGTCCGTGTGGTGTTGTGGCCACCTCACCGACTAGCTGCACGCACGTAGACGTACACACAATATCTCTATCGTTTCGGCAAGCAATCGAGGAGCTGGGCCATGGACTTGACGGAGTCCTCTGGGAGTGTGTGGGGAGATCTCAGCGCACCAGAGCAGTATCGGCTATCGGACAGTTGCCAGTTCGCACCCCCCCCCCCCCCGAAGTGCACATTTAGTGCACGCCAACAGCAGGAACAGCGAACTCACGCCCCACACACGTGCAGGTACTCCCATAAATAAATAAATAAAACGGACACCTCTACTAGGAGATGGGTAAAGGTACTCCCATGGTATACGTATGGAGGAGAAGTTTCTCCGAGACCTCACGAGCGGACAGATGTCCTCTTGCCCGTGCAGTCCACGACGTTGGGGGATCGGCGAACAATAAATAAATTAAAAACGGACACCTCTACTGTGAGATGGGTAAAAAGGAACAGGTCCCCGCCCTTGCGATCTGTGTGCAGGGTTCTTTGTGGGTGTGGTCGGCGACTAGCCGGGGTCGTCGCAGGCACTGGTTTTATTGTAGAGTCGGTGGTGGGGGCCGATGCTGTCGTAACGTGTCGTGTCGTGCGGCCCGGGCGGTCAAGGTCGCGGACCCGGTAAGCGGTATCTGAGATATGGAAAACAGCGCGATTGCTACAAGTACAAGTACAACCGTTCAACTACAAGTGTCAAGCGGCTGAAACATGGTGTGCCGAATATTTTTGTAAACGGATTTTGACATTCTCGCCTTAGGGGCCCCCTAGGCTTAAAAGGGTGGGCCCTGGGGCGCCTGCGGCTTAAACGGCTTAAAACCGGCCTAGGCAAGTTTGAAGAGCTGCTGGGACGCCGATTCCTTAAACGGTCTTAAACGCTTAAACGGTGCGGGAGAGGCTCCCGACGTCGATGGTCCGGGAGGCTCCCGGCAGACGCCGGAGGCTGGGAAGCTGGCTACAGTCAGCTAGCACGCGTCCCCTATGCGAGTATGGCTCCTACCAGTGCACCAGACTTATTACAGATGTGTCTTCAGAGGCGGGTTTGTGCCTAATAACGGCAGTATTGGAGAAAACGGCGCGTAACCCAGCGACGCAAATGCCGGCGAGGCCGATTTTCTTAAACGGTCTTAAAGGAAAAGAAGGGTCCCCCGTGCCTGCAGTCTCTTAAAAGTTAAATCCCCCCCCCCCCCCCCCATCAGCACAGGTAGGTACTAGTGAGGACAGGTCTGCCACCCACCCCCCACAGAGATTTCACATGGCGAGGGAGCCGAGCTGCTCCTTGGCGCCCTCGAGGCGACCCTTTTGCATCCCGAGCCCGTACTTGACCGACCCCTTGGCCAGCATCGCCTTGATCACCGCGTCGGGCGGCACGCGGTCGCGGATGCAAACCTCGATCAGCGCGTCCGAGACGATCAGCGCGTCGAACCCGAGGTCGCGTGCCTGTGGCGCGGGCGCCGGACGCCTCGGAGCGGGCTGCGGCTCTCGACTCGCAAGAGAGGACACGAGCGGCGCCTTCCACGCTCCACGCACGTCCCGCACGCGCACGTCGCAGATCGAGCGCACCTGCGGGGGAGGGGTCCGGGACGGGTCAGGGAGGGGCTCAGGCCGCCTCGCACGCGCGCGTCGCGGGCCGAGCGCACGTCCTTTGGCAGCTCGGCGACCAGCTCTCCCGCCTGCGGCAGCGAGCAGTCGCCTATGCAGAGGAGCTTGGCGCCGAGCGAGAGGGCGGTCGCCACCTCCTCCGCGTTCGCCACGCGCACCGCCGACTCGAGCCCGTACCCCGCTGCCGCCTCCATGAGAGCCTTCGTGCCCTCTGCCCCGTTGAGCTGCAGGGAGAGGGTGGCGGCGCTGGCGCCGTCGGCGGCCGCCTGGGCGAGCTGTACCTCGTCCACGACGTCGAGGTGTGCGAGCACGGGCAGCGGGCCCGGGAACTCGCCCTGCGCCACCTGCTGCTCCTCCGAGGTGCGCCTGAGCGCATCCGCCGCCAGCTGTCGCTCACCGGACCGCACGCTCACACCAGAGCAGCCGCCGATGCGGAATTGCTCCGAGAGGTACGCCGGGTCGTTGAGGTCGAAGCCGCCGAGGGTGGCGCTCGACAGCTGGGGTGAGCCCTCCCCGATGAGCGCCATCGAGCCCTTTGGCTTCTTGATGGCCTTGTGCAGCTTGTCCTTGACGGCCGCCGACGGGGGAGCAAAGTCGCCCTTCTCGAGCGCCTGCTTGGCGGAGGCAGCCGCCGCCTCCGCGGCGGCGCGGACGGCGGCGGTGCCCGCGGCGGAACGGCGGGAGGCCGCGTCCTCGACCGCCATTCGTGCGAGCTCGGCATCGTCGTCCTCCTCCGCACTCTCGTGCTGCTCAACGCGGAGGAGCGGCGCGGGGCGGCGAAGGCCCTCCGCCACGCGCGGGCCAGGGCCCCTCAGCGTCTGGTACGAGGCCGCACCAGCGAGCGCGAAGGCGGTGAGAAGAAAGCAGCGGGCCATGAGAGTGTCGGCCGTGTAAGTGAGCTCGGACGCGAAAAGAATTCGAGGCTGGCGACGCGCCCCCGCTTAAAATCCCTGTGTGGTGGCGGCGTGCCGTCCTCCCATCCCTCCCTTGGGTTGTCTGTTTTCTTTCTTTCTTTTACGCGCCCCCGCTCCGCGCTCGTTCGAGAGAAGCGGCGTGAAAACTTCGAGCCACCCTGCGGCGACCACAGCGCTCACCGCAGGGATAGGCGAGCTTTTCAGAGTCAAGCGATTGCGCGAAATCCCACAATGGTGGATTTTGGGGCGCTGTGGGCCCCCTACCTCCGGCGCCGCAGACCGAAGACGCCGTCTCCACTCCCTCTTATCGGCGGCGGCATTTGCGGTGGCGAGACATCTACAGAAAGAGACACTCGGGGGACGGGAGGGGGCGGCCGGCCTCGAGATGGACTTCGCTTTCTTTCTTTTTAGGACCGAGGGGGGGGGAGCGAGCCCCCTCGGGAGTGGGGGAAGGGAAGCCGCTTAGGGTTTGAAGGGGCGATGTCGGCTGAGAGTGTGCGTCGTAACACGTGTTGCGTCTGCTGTGAGAGACAGAGATTTTTGAGATTTTTAGCAATACCAAACAACTCTAACACTCACACGTCATTTGGGGCCTGGAGCCCTGTTCACGCGCGCGCGAGACGTGCAGACAGGGTTGCCAGGTGAGAGCGAATGGCGCGGTTCACGCCTCGCACAACAGAGAGAGAGATGCGCTCTGCATGGTGGGACATAAAAGAAAGCGAGTACTTGGGCGATGAGATTTTTAGAAGCCAACAAGAAATGTGTGACACACAGTGAAATGGGCTCGGCAGGTTGTCGACTACCGGCCGGAGCCGGAGTCGGAACCGTAGCCGAGATGGTCGTCGAGGGTGTCGAATATCTTTGCTGTCTATTATTAGCTCCGAGTAGAGGGGGCGTTCCGCAGCTAGGGGAAACCCAAAGCGCAGAGCCAACCCCTCGGAGACCCGTGTTTACTTTACGCCCCTTTCCCTGCGAACGCGCACCCCCCAGGGCTAGGGCTTCTCTTGCCCGCAACCCGATCCCAATCATCTGGCCCTCTGGGTGCGCTTCTTAGCCCCCCGGCCCTTGCTCCAAGTGCTCCGAGCATAGCGGATGAAGGTCGCTGCGAGAATACTCTCTAATACTCAATACAGAATTGTGGCGAGACACTGCGAAGAGAGATAGGAAGAGGGGTAGAGACGCCCGAGGGAGGGTGGGTGACGGCTATTACCAAACTCCTGTCCTTAAAATCCCTGTGTGGTGGCGGCGTGCCGTCCTCCCATCCCTCCCTTGCTTGCGTTGGGTTCTCTGTTTTCTTTCTTTCTTTATTCTTCGTAGTTCGTTCACACTTCACTGGCGCGCACACGACGACACGACCCAAGGGCGTGTGGACCGGCGCACGCTGCACAGAATCAGAATTCTCGGAACCGCGTCTACCCATCACCACCATCCGACACCGTCTCCCACCCTCCGCTGCTGCTCCCGCTCCCGCTCCCGCTGCTCCGCCCCTCCCTCCCGCCCCCCTCGCTCTCCGCGACGCTGGCAGCGAGGAGCGCGGCGACGGGCGCGGCGGCTGGCGGCGGCGGCACCTCCCCTCGCGTGGCGTCGTAGTACGCTCCCGCACGTGCCTCCACCGCCGCCTCGCCCCCGGCCTCGAATGCGAAGGCGAGGGGTAGCGACGGCGCCGCCGGGTCGGCGAGACCGTGCGCGTGCGCCTCGAGATGCAGGTGCGGCGTCGGGCAAAAGCCGGCGTCTCCACTCTCGCATAGCCGCTGCCCGCGGCGCACAGGGTCGCCGGCGCGGACAACGGCCGAGCCGGCGCGGATGTGCACGTACTCGAGAGTGGTGGTGCCGTCCGGGAGGAGCTGCACGACCGAGTTGAAGGCGAAGAAGAGGGACGTGTCCGCGCCGCCTCCCGCTGCACAGCCGTCCCGCACCTCTGCAATGGTGCCGTCGGACGCAGCGAGCACTGGCGTGCCCACCGGCGCGTCAAAGTCGCATGCGTGCCACGTCGACGGGTGCGCAAAGTGGGTGAGCGCGCCGCCCGCGGCCTGCGAGCAACGGAAGGGCAGCCCGGCGCCGGCGGAGAGAGGGAACGAGAGCACCAGCGGGTCACGAGGCGCCGGCAGCGGCGGAGGCTGCAGCGGCACGATGTCGGAGACAACGTCCACGTCGTGGATCGACGCGAGTCCGAGGATGACGCAGGCGTCGACCACCTCCTTAGGACTGAGATGGATCACCATCGTCGTCGAAAACTGTGGGCGTCCCTGCTCGTCGCGCCAGCGAGAGCGCGCCAGCACGCCGCCGGCGCCGCGGCACGCATGCCTGCGCACCGACACAAAGACTGCGCGCCCCTCGCAAGTCGGGTTGAGGGCGGTCAGAACGTGGATATTCGGCTCGACCGACAGATCCGGGACCGCCTCTCCCTTTTGCAGCCCGAGGGCACGGCGGGAGAAGGCTCGCCGCCCGAGCAGCCAGGCCGCGCCGGCGTCGCCGACGTGGACGCCGGGCCAGGCTGACATGGCGAGCAGGTCCAGCGATAAGTCGGATGCCAATGCCAGGCAGCCTCCCTGGGACGCTGTCGCCCTGTGTAGCCCCAACGACTCCGCGTGAACTCTGTTCACAGATAGGTTGATAAGAAACAAGAAGCTGACACCGAGCAGCTGGGAGTGGCTGCGGTTAGGCAGACAGGCTGTCGCCCCTCGGAGAGCTCTTTTGAGAGATCAGACCTTTCGATGGTTCATGCTTTCTATGTCGTACTTTTAGCTTACTGTGGGAGAAAAGGGAGAGGCAGGCACGATTTCTAGGCCCCTGGGGGCCCTACCACTCAGCGCAGTCGGAGAAGCCGGTGAACGAATCTTCGGAGAGGATGGGGCAGTCATCACTGCCGCGCTCACTGGGTTCGAGAGATTGTGCGAGAGATTGTGGGAGAGAGCTTGCGTCGGAGTCGTTCCTCCGCTCCCACCTGTCGAGTGCAAGCTTCAGTTCCTTGGAGTCGAGGTACCAGACGCGTCAACCTGCCCTGCGCCCTGAGCAAAGTCGAGCGAGGGCCTTTTCCCTCTCGGCCCGAGCCTGGGCGGCAGCGGCCTGGCGCGTTGCATTCTTCTTTGCGTTTGACGGCTTCTCGTCTTACCGCCTCCATGGGTGCCCGCTCCATTGCCGCTCAAGTGCCCACGCGGGGCAGCAAGGGGCGCTAACTTGCTCGTCCGGACACCTGCCTCCGAAGAGGCATCTGCGATTAAGTCAGCATGCACGCTCAGGGATGATGTCGTCGAGTGCACTCGTAGGGCACTCACTCGGGTGATCCCGCTTTGGTGGCTGAAGGACCCGATGGTCCTGTCACATTCGCGTTCCGAGTCGTGGGGGTAGAAGAATTCGAGTAGAAATCGAGTCAGCACTTCCTTGTAGTACAGCGGACCGCCAGGCTCGCTGGCAGCATCCGCAGGGAGGCAGCATATGAGGCACCAGTTTTCTGGAGAGCTCAACAGCTGCAGCCGCGATGGCAGAGTCGGCCGCGGTTCGAGCGAGCAGCTTTTGGCTGCGGGATCGAATGTATCGCGGAAGGCTCATGCCCTGAGCGACGCGGGTCGCGCGGCGCGCGCGTGTGCGAAAGGCGACAAAAGACGAAAGACGACAGGCGCCTGAGCGCTGTACGCCTGAACTTTTGTCGCCGCAATCGCCACCGTCGCTATCTTGACGAGCAGCGCGAGCGCGCTCGTCGGCGGCCAGCCGTCGCGGGCCGGGCCGAGCCCGGCCTCGACCGGCCGCGCCGCCGCAGCAGGCCGGGAGGCCCGAATGGCGGCCGACCAGCTTTCAAGGACTCTGGTCTTTCCGAAGGAGAAAGAAGAAAGGCGCGCGCAACTCCGGGTTGATTTTGTCGAAGAGAGATAGGAAGTGGTAGACGCCCGAGGGTGGGCGACGGCTAGCACCACACTCCTCTCCTTAAAATCATGTGTGGTGGCGGCGTGCCGTCCTCCCATCCCTGCCTTTTCTGTTTTCTTTTTTTCTTTCTTTGATTGTCAAAATGCGTGTCATGAGTCACCTTCGAGCTACCGCCGCGTGACCCCTGCGCCACCCAAAGGCCCACTCCGATGGCGGCGCCGAGCGTTCCGTTCTCCAAATGGCGCGGATTGTCGCTGTTTTTCTCGCTCTCGGGCTCGTTGAGGGCAACGATTGGCCCAACATCGCGGGCTACACCCCCGGCTCGGACGTGACCAAGCACGCCAACCTCGACCTCGACCAGCGGGCGCGGGCCTCGATTTCACCACACCACGCACCTGCCACGGCCTGTATATGTCAGCGTCACCGAGCCCGAGCCTCCTCCCCCTCCTCGCACCAGGCGCTGGTGCAGGCGCTCAAGGGCGGCACTCCGAACTGGGAACTGGCGAACCACTCCTACGCCTTCGGCAATTTTTCGCTGTCGGGCAAGGCCCCCAACGGGCTCCGCACCATGAAGGGCTTCTCCACCGGCGCCGAGGGCAAGATGTACAACGGCTGCGACGGCTGCCCGTACAAGACCTTCTCGGTCTTCTACGACTACTACGAGGACTTTGACTATGCGGACAAGTGGGTGAGCGCCGCCCTCGACGGCACCAACATGACCTTCAGCAGCGGGCGGCACGGCCCGAACGACTTCGCCACGCTCGGCGACGCCGCGCGGATCGAGGCGGTCAAGAAGGGGACGGCGTACATGAACGTGTGGATGTACGTGATCCGCGAGTTTGAGGACGCGATCGACGACTGCGAGACCTGCGTGAACGGTCTGAACTGCAACGAGTTCTCGGACTCCCTCTCTACGGACAGCCCTCAGTACAATGCGGTGCACGCGTGGGACGAGGGCGTCGCCTTCTACGCCGGCTCGCTCGAGGGCCCGAACGTGGGCGGCAGCTCGGCCGGCGAGATGGTTTACCGGCTCGCGGAGAAGCGGTGCGCCAACTTTGGCACCTGCGAGTCGGGGGAGACGGGGCTGTCGAACGTCAACAAAAAGTTGCTCGCGGACTTCATCGCGGGCGAGGCGCTCCTCATGAAGGGCCTCTGCCACGCCGTGCGCCCCATCGTCGACAGGATCATCAAGCAGATGACGGTGCCGCTCGTGCAGGGCTCGCTCCGCTACGCGTACAAGGTCGGCATGGCGCCGGAAGCCACCGATCGGTCGCAGAAGAACGCGGCGGAGGGCGCCGTCTTCACGGCGGCCGTGCTGCCCCTCGTCCACGAGTGCAACGTCGCCGCCGCCAAGACCATCAGCGACGAGATGAAGTTCGGCCTGTACGACCAGGGCGTCTTCCCCGACTTTGCGGCGGTCAAGGCCGCCTTCGAGAGCACCTACGACTGCCTCGGCATCACGTGCGCCGACGTGGGCGGCCTCTCGGATACCGGCGTGGCGGCGCCCTGCAGCGAAACGAGCCCTTGGCCCGACATCGCGGGCTACACCCCCGGCTCGGACGTGACCAAGCACGCCAACCTCGACCTCGACCAGCAGGCACTGGTGCAGGCGCTCAAGGGCGGAACTCCGAACTGGGAGCTGGCCGAGGACTGGTACGCCGTCGGCGGGTACTCGCTGTCGGGCAAGGCCCCCAACGGGTTCCGCACCATGAAGGGCTTCTCCACCGGCGCCGAGGGCAAGATGTACAACGGCAACAACTGCGCCGGCTGCCCGTACAAGACCTTCTCGGTCTTCTACGACTACTACGAGGACTTTGACTATGCGGACAAGTGGGTGAGCGCCGCCCTCGACGGCACCAACATGACCTTCAGCAGCGGGCGGCACGGCCCGAACGACTTCGCCACGCTCGGCGACGCCGCGCGGATCGAGGCGGTCAAGAAGGGGACGGCGTACATGAACGTGTGGATGTACGTGATCCGCGAGTTTGAGGACGCGATCGACGACTGCGAGACCTGCGTGAACGGTCTGAACTGCAACGAGTTCTCGGACTCGGACAGCGGTCTGTACAATGCGGTGCACGCGTGGGACGAGGGCGTCGCCTTCTACGCCGGCTCGCTCGAGGGCCCGAACGTGGGCGGCAGCTCGGCCGGCGAGATGGTTTACCGGCTCGCGGAGAAGCGGTGCGCCAACTTTGGCACCTGCGAGTCGGGGGAGACGGGGCTGTCGAACGTCAACAAAAAGTTGCTCGCGGACTTCATCGTGGGCGAGGCGCTCCTCAAGAAGGGCCTCTGCCACGCCGTGCGCCCCATCGTCGACAGGATCATCAAGCAGATGACGGTGCCGCTCGTGCAGGGCTCGCTCCGCTACGCGTACAAGGTCGGCATGGCGCCGGAAGCCACCGATCGGTCGCAGAAGAACGCGGCGGAGGGCGCCGTCTTCACGGCGGCCGTGCTGCCCCTCGTCCACGAGTGCAACGTCGCCGCCGCCAAGACCATCAGCGACGAGATGAAGTTCGGCCTGTACGACCAGGGCGTCTTCCCCGACTTTGCGGCGGTCAAGGCCGCCTTCGAGAGCACCTACGACTGCCTCGGCATCACGTGCGCCGACGTGGGCGGCCTCTCGGATACCGGCGTGGCGACGGCCTGCCAGGATGCCGTTCCCGACGGAGACGACGACGACGACGGCGGCAACACCGGCGCCATCATCGGGGCTGTCATCGGCGGGGTCGCACTTGGCGTGCTCATTGGCGCCGTCATCTTCCTTCGCTGCCGCAAGGCCAGGCTCGCCAGTCCGGTCCCGGTCGACATGATGGCGCCGAAGGAGGGCAGCTCCGAGCTGGGCTGCGAGCAAGCCTGAGCGTGCCGTCTGCGGCGACGGAACCGCCGCGCTGCGCGGCTGCATGTCTGGAGCCTCGGCCTCTTTCTGTTTGGACTGTGTTCTCCCGCCTTTGTTGTGTTGAATAGCACGAGTCTGGTGTCCTCTTGAGGAGATGTTAGCTAGATGGATGTTGTAGTTAAGTAGAGCCGTAAAGCGTAATGGCTAAAGCAGTAGTGCGTAGAGCATCTCTCTGCATGCAGATATATACTTTCGTTTTTAGGTTAGGTAGGTAAGGTAAACGTCTCCACACACACAAAGTGGTGGGGCAAGGGGGGGCGACCCTCGCATCTCCACGCCCGGGACACGGGCAGGAGCCCCACGGCATTCAAAGTGCAAGCACCGGCCCGGTGCCGTGGGTGAGCAACCTGCACCCCACTCCCTCCCTCCCAGACACAACCCGCACACAACCCCCACAGCGTGGTCGTCTACGTGTTCAGAAACACCAAGCAGCGAGGCGAGGGTGAAGGGGTAAGGGGCTGTGTGGGGCAGAATCTTCATCCGGCTTATCTGTGACTACTCCATCTAGCCTGGGGGGTCGCAGGAGGGGGGGGCAGAAGGTCAGATATGGGTGAGGCCAGGGGTGGGGACCTAGAATAAGTCAAAGGACATGTTCTCGGCCCCGCCATCGCCGCCGTCGCCCTCGTCCGCCTCGGAGGCGGAGGTCGTCGGGCGGGGCGTCTCGCCCGTCGCGAACCTGCCGCCGAACACGGCGTCGGCCGGCGCCGAGGCGCCGGCAGCCGTGATCAGCTCGGCAACCTTTCGGTCCCTGCAGGCCGCATCAATTTTGCCTCGCCGGGACGGCTCGTAGAGCTCGCTAGCGAGCCAGTCCCGGGCAACCTTCGTCGCCACGGAGCCCATAGGGACCGTGGCGTACACCATGTCGCCGAACCCGCTGCCCCCCTCGGGAGGGAGCGAGTAGGCGACCTGAATCTTGGACCCGGTGGGGATGCGCGCCGCCTGCGCCGCAGCCTCCAGGCCCTCCATCACGAAACCTGAGACTAGAGTTCATTTACTCTGATTGCCACGCGGTAGCACTAAAAAATTCTCATCAGGCAGACACAACGTGTACGTAAATGGTAAAGCACCCCCCTCACCTACGCCTCGTTGCAGTCGCCCCCACGACCAGCTCCGCAAGGCCCGAGGCGAGGGTGTGGCAGTACTCGACGCTGGCCAGGGGCACGCGTACCGCGTTCCCGCCCTCGCCCCGCGGCTCACCAGCGCGCAATTCTGGGGAGCAAAGCACCACGGCCGGCCCCGCCGCGTCGAAGCTGAGCTCGGTCAGATCGCGCAGCGCCACCTGCCACTCCAGGCGGAGCCCGGTGACCGCCTGCGCCGCCTGGCCGCCGCCGCCGCCAGCGTGCGGCAGGTGGACGAGCATCAGCCTCTCCACAGAGACGAGCAGCAGCGCCTCGGCCGGCCCACGCGGCGCGCACAGCGCGCAGCAGACGAGCGGCTCGGCTGCGTACCGGCCGCCCTCGACGGCCTGCGCTGCGCCCCAGCCGGCGGCGTCGACGGCGTCGTAGCGCCGGATGGCCGCCGCCGGCCCGTAGAGCATGCGCGGCAGCCGGAGCCGCTCGCAGGCGCCCCCTGCGCCCTCTGGCCGGCCCGTGTTCTTTATTCCCTCGGACACCTTGGCGCCGAGCTCGAGCATGCCCGCCGTCGGCTTGAGCGCCACGCCGGCGAGCCCTTTGCCGAGGCCGCGCGCAAAACCCGACACGCCGCCGCCGTCGCGTGCGCCGCGCATCGGCGCCGCGACGATGCCGGTCAGGCCGTGAAAGAGACCACGGGACAGCCCGACACCGCCCTGCGCTATGCCCTGGGCGATGTTGCGCGCGGGAGCGACCGGCGCATAATCGCCGCCGCCGTTGAGCGTGCCCGATCTCGCGACGTGGAGCACGATCCGGTGGAGCTGGCGCAGCGTCTCGGCCTTGTAGTGCGAGCCGAGCTGCCGCTGCAGGCGCGCGCGCTCCAGAAAGATGTGGCGCCGCTCAAAGGGGCGCAGCCGGAGCGGCAGCCCGTCAAAGTTGGGCAGCGAAAGAGGCAGCCGCACCCCGCTCCGCGCCTGCCGCGCCACAACGGATGGCAGCCGCCGGTGCGAGACGCTCAGCCGCGCCTCGGCCATCGACAGCTCGTCAACGTACCACGGCCGCTTGCGTGCCGTCGCAGGAGGAGGCAGCGCGACAGCGCCGAGCGCCGGCTCCGCCGCCGCGCCCTCGCCGAGGCCAGCCTCGCCCGCCGCCGCCGCAACCGCCGCGCTCAGCCGCGCGCCAAACCCGTGCACTGCGCCGAGAAACGCCTCCTCAATCTGCAGCTGCGTGTCGCTCAGCGAGATTGTGAGCTCGCGGATCCGCTTCTCCGTCCGCCGGCGCGAGACGTTGAGCTGCAGCCAGCCCGGCGCCGCCTCGGCGGCCGCCTCGCCGAGCAAGACGGTCGTCAGCCCGGCGCGCGGCAGCTGGTTGTCGAGCTGCAGCCGCGTCACCAGCAGCTGCCACTCGAGCTCAGTCGCCGACTGCATCGCCGAGATCACGATGGGAGCCGCGCGCGCATACGCCAGCTCGGAGCGGCGGCCGCGGACGTCGACCAGCGAGAGGCCGGCGGAGGCGATGAGGAAAGAGAGGGAGAGCGAGAGCTCGGCAGAGCGCGCCGCGTCAGTCGGCAGCCGCGGCGAGATCCGGAGGGCGCGGTGCGACTCGCCGAGAGACGTGACCGTCCAGAAGCGGGGCGGCGCGCCGTGTGCCACCGGCTCGCCGAGTGCGTCCACCGCAATCTCATACTGCTCGAGCGCTCCAGCATCGCCGAGCGGCGAGAGCAGCAGCACGCGCTCGCCGAGCGGCTCGTCCCACGCGTACGGCAAAGTGCCGCGCGCCGGCGCGAGGTGCTGCCGCTCACACCCCTTCTGCCGGACGGCGAGGGGGGCGCCGCACTCGTTGTGCAGCACGTAAGGCGGCACCCCCGCCGCGTCGAGGCAGACGAGCAGCCCGGCGTCGCTTTCCTCGACGAGCACGTCCACCAGCAGGCCGGGCCGGCCGGGCACGCCCACCACCAAGTCGTCTCGCGAGGGCTCGAGGGCGAATGCGCCGCTCCACGCGGCGCCGACCCCGCCGGTCGCGCCCGCCGTCGGCAGCGGGGGTGTGCCGCCGTCCGTGGCGACGTGTGCGAGGCGGAGCATGCGCTCGGCCGACGGCGTGCCACGCCAGTGGAGCGGCTGCGGCTCCAGCTGGCCCGCCGGCAGCACGACGGGCGGGACAGTGGGCGGCAGCAGGCTGGGCCTCGCCGACGGGGAGAGCGCGATCG
>NW_005200417.1:492561-496062 GCF_000372725.1 Emiliania huxleyi CCMP1516
TGCGCAGGCAGCAGAAGGGGGGTTGCGTCGCCGCCAGCTGCGACGCTGCCTGCCGCCGCGTGTGCTCCATCGCTGCCCCCCTCCTCCCCATCCGCCTCGCTCTCCTCGTCCTCGCTCTCCTCGCCCTCGCTCTCCGCGCTCTCCGCGAGCCCTGCTGTGTCCTCGCGGTGGGCAGCCACACCCGCCTCCTCGGCCCCCTGGCCGGAAGCATCCGCACCCGACAGGGGTAGTGGAGGCGGCGGAGGCGGCGGCTGGGCTGGCAAGGGCGGTGGCGGCGGCGGAGCAGCGTGTGGCGGCGGCGGCGGCGGCGGCGGCGGCGGCGGCGGCGGCGGCGGCGGCGGCGGCGGCGGCGGTTGGTGGTCGGCACCGCCCCTTCTAGAGCGCGCGAAGCTCTTCGTCCGAGCCGAGAGGCTCGACGCACGGCTCAGCAGCTTGCCGCGGGCAGAGGACGGCGGCGCGGCGGCCGCGTGCTGCGAGGCAGCGGATCGCGCCGCGGCCGTGGCTGATGCCGTGGTGGAGAGCCTCGAGGTGGTCGCGGCACGGCCGAGGGCCGGGCCAAGCCTCCTCGCGTTGTCCATCGCGGTGGCTGTCGAAGCTAAGCCCGCCGCGGGAGCGCTCTGCTCCGCCTCCACGCAAGCGAGGCCATCGCTCGGGCTCTCACCAAACGAAGTGCGGCCCGTGCGCGGATTGCGAGCCTTGGCCATGCCGCGAGGCCGCCGCACGCGGTAGCTGAGCGGCAGTCCCGTCTCGTTGACGAGCCACAGCGGCGCCGAGACGCGCAGGCAGAGCACGGTCCGCTCGGAGCCGGCGCCTTGCCGCTCGATGTGGATCGCGGCGGGCCGGCCGTGAGGGTCGTCGAGCGAGCAGCTCGACGCCACGAGAGGCTTCCAGCCGGAAGCGGCGCCGGCGTGGTCTGTGGCGTACTCGGCGACGACGGGGCCCCACCGCCGCCCCATCCGCAGCCGCAATTGCAGCAGCTCCCCGCGCGGAAGGAAGGACGCAGCCGAGGAGCCCCCGGCGGGCAGAGTGCCCGCCGCGGTGGCGGGCACGAGGACGGCAGGGCTGACGAGGACGTACTGCACGGGGTACGGCAGCGCGCTCTCAAGGGCGAGTGCGGGCTGCAGCACCACCACCGTGCGGAGCGGCGGCTGAGCCGACAAGCTGTGCGCGCCGGCGAGGGCGAGCGCTGGCCGACTCGCCACCCGCACCGCCACCTCGTAGGAACCGGCACCGTCTCGGCGCGCCGCCGCCATCCGATGGACCACCGAGCTGGCAGCCTCGGCCTCGTGGCTGGCAGCATCGTCCGCCTCGCTGGTGCCAGCCTCCTCGAGGGCAGACTCGGCGTCGTCCTCGCCGCCCACCAGCCGTCGAAGCTCTTGCAGCGCCGCCTCGGGCAGCAAGCCCGCGAGCGCCTCCCCAAACTCACCTGTGGCACACAAGGGGAGGGGGGGGGGGTTAGTCGTCTCTCCAACGGCGACGTCCCCGGCGTGTGGCAAGCACCGAGCGGACAGTTGGCGCGCAGAAGCCACAGAGCGCCGCCGGCGGTCTCCACCACCAACGGCACGCCGGACTGCTGCGCGGTCACCGGACCAGAGGCAGCGGCGAGGTGCACGCCTCGCACGTCGGCCCAGTAAGCGCGCAGCGCCGGCTGGCTGCTTGCTGCCGGTTCAAAGGCAAGCCGCACGTCAGTGAGGTGGAGTGTGCCTCTGGCGGCGCCGCCCGAGGCGCCGTCCACCTCGAGGCTGGCGGCACAGCTGTGCAGCACCGCCTCGCCAGGCTGGAGGCCGACCCGAGCTGTGAGCCGCGCGCTCGGCGGCGGGTACGCTGTGGACGCCAGCTGCGGGTGGGAGTGCGCCAGGTGTCGCAGCAGACCGTGTAGCGCGCGGTCGCGCGAGGCGAAGCCGCAAAGCAGCAGGACGCGAGGGGCGGCCGCCGTGGCGCGTGGCGCGGAGCCGCCCGGCGGGCCAGCGCTGTGGCAAATCGCTATGGCCGGCCTGCGGGAGAGGGGCGTCTGCGCCTTTTGAATTGCGGTCAGCTTGCCGAGCGGAATCAGCTCTCGCATGTCGCGCCCTCCGCGCGAGGCAAAGGCCAGGGCGGTGGTCGTCAGGTGGAGCGTGCCGTGCAGCCGCCGGAGGCCGTTTGGGTTGTTCGGGTCGTTGGCCGGTAGCGCGCACCGCCAGCTCTCGATGAGCGCCTCGGAGGCCGCGAGATGCGGAAACTGAAGCAGGAGCCGCCCGAGCGTTCGCGCCGCCTCCCCTTCCCGCGAGCACGAGGCGAGCCAGAAGGACGCTGTCTCGGAGGGCCACTCGTACGCACTCCCGTCGGGATCGCTCTCGCCCGCGCCCTCACCCGAGCGAGCACGCCCCTCGCTCGAATGGGCCGGCCGCACCCGCACGCGCGCCGACATCAGATGCGGCGGGACCGGGATCGACCCGCCGGGAGACACCACGCCGAGAGACACGTGCGTGTCCGCCGCCGCGTCAAGCGAGTCGCCTCCGATTGCAGCGGCTAGTGCTGTTGCTGATTCGGCAGCTGGTTCTGGCAGCGGCGGCGGCGGCGGCGGCGGCGGAAGCGTGAGGATCTCGACAGCGAGCGGCTCCGGCGAAGAATTTGAGAGCTCGGTGTGCGAACGGACCTGGAGGCTGAAGCCAACGGCGCCGTCTGTAGCGAGGAGCAGCGGCCGGCTCACGCAATACACGTACAGCGGCGAATGGCGCGCGCCGTCGGGCGGCGGCACGGCACAGAGGGCCCAGGAGCCCGAGCGGGCGAGCGGCAAGGGCGGCAGTCGGTGCCAGGACCCGGCCGCGCCTTGCACCTCGAGGCTCAAGTGCAGGCGCTGGAGCGGCCGCGCGTCGCGGGCTGACGCAGGACTCGAAGGAAGCTCGAGCTCGGTACTGCCCGCAGATGGCAGCTCCGCCCCGGACTGCTCCACGGGGGTTGACACCCCCTTGCCCTTCCCCTGCCTCTCTTGCAACCCATAGCGAAGCCGTGCGCCGCAAGCGTTTTGTAGCCGCAATAGTACTGGTGGCGCGGCGAGGCGGCTGGCGGCGGCAGCCGAGGGCGCGGCGAGCGTGCGCAGCAATGCGACGCGCCCGTCGAGCAGCGAGGTGAGCATCGTGTCCGAGAGGCTCGCCTCGAGTGCCGACCCGTCCGCGTGGGCAGACCACTTGCCCGGAACAAAGACGGAGCCGCCTCGCTGCGCTCGCTGCTGCCGAGCCGTGAGCGCGACATCCCACGGCTCGAGCAGCGGCTCAAACGCGGCCGCGCTGGCGCTGTAGACGGAAACCTCGAGGCGCGCGTTGACTTGCACCTCCGCCGCCACCGAGCCAGAGGCGTGCCGCGCCGCGTGGAGCAGCGGGGCGCCCGCCGCCGCGCCCTCGAGCCGTGCGGCACACAAGGGCTGGTCGCGGCCGCGCGCAGAGTAGAGTTGTGCCTGCACGTGGCGCAGCAGCCGCACCTCCAGCGAGAGGGAGTTCCTGCTCGCGAGAGGCGCGAGCTGAC
>NW_005200417.1:496554-502790 GCF_000372725.1 Emiliania huxleyi CCMP1516
GGGCCCAAGAAATAGCATCCCGCGTCGGGCCGGACGGAGAGCGCCGCGCACAGCGAGGGGCGAAGAAGAAAAAGCTCGGCGAACAGCTGTGTATATCCTATCACCGCCCCTGCCACCCACGGCGTGAGCCTCGCTCGCCGGAAGGAGGCGGATGGCGGTGGCTTCAAGGGAGAGACGCAAAGCAGCGCGCACAGCCCGCTCTGCTGGAAGCGGGAGTGGCGGCGGCGGCGGCGGCGGTGGCGGGAGCACGCCCATGGCGCGGAGCTCGACCATGAAATCGAGGCCCGCGGCATGCAAACGCTCGATTCCGTCGACGGTGCCACCTGGTGGCCGCATCACCATCGGCTGCGTGGTAAGCTGGAGCTGGCTGGGACCGCGCCAGGTAATCGCAAACGCCGGCTCGCCTGCCCGACTCGCCGTGCGCATGAGAGACCGCTCCAGCCTCTGCGCGCCATCCGCCGTAGCGACTGCTTGCACCTCCAGCATCCCGATAGAGACGTGCAGCCCGGCAGCCACATCGCCTTCTGCAACGGTGGGCGGGTGTGTGACGCACAGCGAAGTGAGGCGAAGCTCGATGAGATCTGCCGCATCGTCGCTCAGCGCGAGGGAGACCGGCCCGCCCTCCACGCGGGCTCCGGCCAGGCTAGCCCCGCAAAGCGCGTCGAGCACGGCTGGCGGAGGAGATGCCACGGGCGGGGCGAGGGCCACCTCGTCGGCCTCGGCAGCGGCCGCCGCCGCTAGCGCTGCCCCCAGCTCCCGCGACAGCGCATCCATGTCCGAGTGGAGAGTCCACAGCGTGGGAAGCAGCGAACGGCCCACTGGTAGACACACCGACACGGCGCCAAACACCAGCCGCGGGGGCGACGCGAGGGCGAGACGTAGCAACGATGGTGCGCCGCCCTCCACCGTGGGAGCTGGCGCGACGCTCACGCGCACCGTCGCCTCGGCTGCCCGCGCGGCTTCCTGCGCTGCTGCGAGCATCGTCTCGCCGCCATACTCCTGTTGCTGCGCCGGCTCGAGCGCCACCAAGGCGCCGGCTCCGACGAGCTGCGGGGCGGTTACGGCCACGCGCACAAGAGAGACTCGCGCTTCGATAGCTGCGCCCACGCGCGGCCCCGCCTTGGCGCCAACGCCGCCAATCTGCGGCTCGAGTGGCGCACCGCTCACCGCGAGGCTGAGCGGCCCCGCCTCGAGCTGCAGCAACTGCTGCGCGCTCGACTCGAGGACCAACCTCGCGCCATCTAACCGCGCCTCAAACTCGAGCCGTGCGGCCGCGGCGGTGAGCGCTGGGAGCAACCGCCTGGGCGGAGGCGCGGGTCCAGCGAGCGCCGCCGCCTCCATGCTGCGAAGCGCCTCGCCCTGATGGCTCTGTTGCCGCAAGGCGTGGCGCAAAGCCTTGCGACCCGTCCTGCGGTCGGCGGCGGCGAGGTTGACCGCGATGGTGGCGGCGGCGATCGCCTCGGGCGTGATGCACAGCTCGGCGTGCGAGAGCGAGGCGCGCGCACGGAGGCGATCCCCGGGGGCGGCGGCGAGGCTGGCGTCGAGGCCGAGCGTCAGGTCGAGCGGCGCGAGAAGGAGGCAGCGGCTGCTCGTCCCCGCCTGACCGGCCAGCGGCAGCACCGAAAGCGGCGCCCTCCATGCACTCAGCCGCAGGAGCTCCGCCTGCGCCCGCCCCACCTCGAGGTCAAAGCAGGCCAAGCTCCCGCACGCGCGGCTCACCGCCACCCCCGGCCCTCGCGCCGCCTCGTCGCCCCCGGCCGCAGGAGCGGCACGCCCTAGCCGTGCGCACGTCACCAGCCGCTCCGCTCGCAAGCAGACTGCGCGCGAGCCGGCCGAAGCGGGCTCGAGCAGCAGCAGCCACACCGGCGGGGTCAGCCGCGCGCTGAGCTCCACACTGAGGCCCGATTCGGGACGCATCGAGCCCACCGCACGGCGCAAGACCCGTGCAGCGTCGTCGCCGCGCGAGCTCGCACCGCGGCCGCCGCGGCCGCGGGCGGCGCTGCTCGCCCCAACCGCCTCCTCCCCCCTCCCTGGCAGCTCGAGCGGGCCGCCGCCCACGTGCGAGGCCGTCGCGAGGCCGGCGGCGACGAGCGCACCGACGCGGCTGGCGGTGGCGTGGTTGGCGAGGAGCTGCAGCTGCTCCGAGTTGTGTGCCGAGACGCGCAAATGCGACGCCCCGTCATCGCCGCCGTCGGGAGGCTCCCACTGCCAGCTCGCGCTCAGCTGCCAGCGCGAGCCGCGCCGCGCGTCGTCCGACCGCTCGACGAGCAACGGGAGCCACTCGCGCACGCCCGCCGCCACGAAAGCGGCGCGCGTGTCCACCTCGAGCGGCGGCATGAGTGGCCGGCTCTCCTCGGCCGGAACGTGCATGAGCGAGGATGCAAGGGGCACGCCGCCGCCGCCGCCGCCCGCCGCGCGGCCGACGAGCTCGACCTCGAGCGTCTTGAAGAAAGCGTCGGCCGAGTAGGCTGCGCTCGCGACGCCAAAGTTCAGCCCGCACGAGGTCAGGGTCGCCTGCAGCGCCGCCGGACCCGCCTGCGTGCTGCCACCGGCGGCGTCGGGGTCAGCGTCCGCGGCGAGCGCCTCTGACGGCGCGTGCAGCACGAGCACGAGCTCGGAGATCAGGAGGCGGCCGTGCAAAGAGAGCCGCTCCGACAGCCTCTGCGGCTCCTCGTCGCCCTCCTCGAGTAGCTCGGCCAGCGCACGCCTTTGCTCATCGCTCAGCACATCGTCCCGGCCGCCTCGTGCCGCCCCGGCGGCCTGGGCGGGCGGAGCGGAACTGCTCTTCCAACCGCTCCACCAGCCGCCGCCCCCGCCGCCACTACCACCGCCACCGCTGCCGCTACCGCTGCCACCGCTGCCGCTACCACCGCCACCGCTGCCGCTACCGCTGCCACCGCTGCCGCTGCTGCCGCCGCCCGCAGCGGCGCCGACAGCCGCGCCGTCGCTGCCGCCGTGGTTGCCCTTGCCGCCGCCCTCTCCGCCGCTGCCCGCCGCGCCAGCGACCTCTGCGAGCTGGTCGAAGAGGTGCAGCTCGCGCGCGGATAGCGCAGAGCGCAGCTGCGAGAAGGAAACCTCCTCGGCGTCGCTCAGCCCGCACCCGGCCGCGAGCTGCTTGGCGCGCAAAGCGACGTATGCGCGCCGCTGCCTTGCCCGCGCCGCGATCTGCGCCCACGTGAAGGGCTCGTCGCGCGACCGGATCGCCCAGCGGACGGCGTCGGTCGCGTACCGCCACCAGGCGCGAGGGTGCGACGATGGGCGGCAGCCGAGCCGCGGCCGGAAGCGCCGATGCGCCTCGAGCCGCTCGAAGGCGCCGAGGTAGGCGGCGCAAGCGGCGAGGTGCGCCACGTCCGCCAGCTGCAGTCGCAGCGTGACGCGGCCGGCCTCGAGGCTCGCGGTGTGGCGGGGGACGGCCGCTCCGCCCGCTCGCTGGCCCTCCCTCCGGCCCTCCCTCTCGCCCTCCCTCGCAAGCGGCACGCCTCCGAGCGGGGCGGTCGACACCTCGAGCGCGAAGGAGAGCGGGTCGAGGAGGCAGGCGTACGCGTTGAGCCGCATCGCCGCCGGAGCGTCGACGGCGAGGCCTATAGCGAGGGTGCGAGATGCTCCGCCGCACGCCCTCCTTCTTTTGCCGCCCGAGCGTCGGCCGCGGGGCGGCCGGACGACTCGAGCCGGGAGCGAAGCTCGGCGGCGGTGAGGCGGCCGCGAGAGGGACTGGGCGGCAGCGCCGCCGCAGGCAGCACGTAGGCGCACAGGGCGCACACCAGCGCCTCGCGCTGTCGAAACGGCTCCTCGTCGGCCGACTGCTTGACCGCAGCTTGCGGCTCGTTGGCCTGCGCCGCGGGACAGACTCGACTGAGCGCGGCGCGAGGCGTGGCGCGAGGAAGGGTGGGCGGCAGGCAGAGACACCGAGTCGACGTGCGCCGGATGGAACCAGAGCGAGTCCATCGCGACCTCGACGCCGAAGGGGACGGAGGAGTGCGAGTAGTCCTCGAGGCGGACCACCGCCGACGTCACGACCACCTGCAGGTTGTGCAGTACCCGCTCCATCAGCCGGTCGACCCAGCCGCTCTTGTCGGCCCCGCCCGCCTCCGGCGAAGGAGCGATCGTGCCCGCCAGCGCCTGCAGCTCCCGCTCCTTGCGCGCAGCCAAGCGGCTCGCCTCGAGCGGCTCGTCCCACTCATCCTCACACACGGGCGCGACCAGGAGCGAGAGGCGGTGCACGCGGATCACGACGCTCTCGGTGCGCAGCTTGCTCCACGGCACTGAAATCTCCAGCTCTCCCACCTCTCCTCCTCGCACCGTCACAGGCAGCCCGAGGCTGTCGAACACGTCCGGCCGCAGCTCGACGCCGCGAATAACCATCGTGCCGCCGCTAAGGTCTAGCTTGCGCTCATTCTTCTTCACGTAGGGACCGATCAGCCGCTCGAGCAGCGCCTCGGCGACCCAGGAGACGACCATTCTTTCAATTCAATCCGTCGGCTCTTCGTTCATGCATGCATGCCCCGGTTGGCCGGATTTCAAGATTTGCGGCGGCACGTCTGCTGACAGTCGATGACAGGTCTCCCATCCCTCCCTTGGCTTGTATGTTTTCTTTCTTTCTTTTGTCGATGACAGGTGACCTGCGCATCATTACTTAGGTATATTGTTGGCAAATCAAGACACAGAGCTCACACAGAATCACAGCGGGAGGAAAGCGGCGAGTCGCAATTCCTGGGGTCCTTGTGGCGGGCCAACCTGTCCAGAGAGGCATGGATGCCAATCTGGGGTCTTATTCTTCGCCTCGATGGTCTTCGTGGTGTTCTTTTAGTAAAACTAGCAGGCTGGCTCGCTAGTGGAAAAGGTTTACTGCAAGGTCCGTATGGCTCACCGTGTAGTCGGCCTTTCTTTCTTTCTGCCGCGTTCGAGAGCCCTGCTGCTCGATGTTTTCTTTCTTGTGTGTTGTTTCCGTCGAGCGAGAGGTGTGAGAGGGGGGAAGGGGAGAGGGAGGGAGGGAGCGAGCGAGCGAGCGAGCGAGAGAGAGAGTGTGAGAGAGAGAGAGAGAGAGAGAGAGATTGCCAGAACAGGTGTGTATTCTTTTGCTTGGGCGGGGAGCATCCCGGTTTCTTTTTTGAAGAAGTTGCTTCAAGTTCGCTTCGGCAGTCCGGATCACAAGCCACAGCTGTGTCGTGCTCAATGACCTCTTCTCGCCCGCCGTACGCGGTGATCGACGCCTCTTTCTTCGCGTCGCCGTCGCCTTCTCACTCGCTGGGCGCCAGCGGCGGCGTTCCACCTGCCGACCGTCTCGATGCGCTGCCCTGTGAGCTCCGCGAGAGCATCTTCGCCCAACTGTCGCCCTCCTCCCTGGATGCGCTCGCTCGTGCAGGCGATCGGCAGGCAGCAGCGGCACCGGCGTGGCGCGCGTGCAGCGCCCAGCGTCAGCCCAGCGCCGACTGCGACGCTGCTCTGCCCGAGAGCTTGCTCCGGCCGTGTCTGGTGCGCCAGAGTAGAAGAGGTCACCAACCAGTCTCGGGCTGGAGTAATGGAAATCTCTGCGCAAGAACAGTAGATCGTTGGGGTAGAGACAGTAGATTAAGACTGGAGATCCTAGCGGATCTCTCACACGGACACGCCCAAGTCTCGCCAGTAGATCCCTCCTGTCCGGTTCCCCATTCAAGACTAAAGAACGAAGATTGAGATTGTGGATTGCAGATCGCTGAGCAACACGGGCCGAAAATGTGGGAGATAGGAGATGGAGAATGCAGATTGTAGATCCTAGCGCCCAGCCATCCGCCCCAGATGTGAGATCGAAGATTGAAAATGGAGGTCGTAGATTGCTGCCGGCGGCGACAGTGGCCAAGTAGAAGATTGGAGAAATGGTTGGGTAGTAGGGCTAGAGGGTCGCTCTACACTTAGCCTCTGCAGCGAGCGAGCGCTCAACTTAGCCCCCACACGGAGCCGGGCTCGGACTTAGACGCTGTATGGTCGGGGGCCATGAACTTAGACGACATAAGGCCAACTCCGGGCAAAACCCGGGTATACCTGAAAAGCCTCCAGGTTTACCCGAAAGAAATACCTGGACGCGTCCCACCAACGTATGCCGCGTATGCCGCGCACGACGCCATATCGCCTTCTCCCAGGGCCAGTGCGCTACTTGCGGCGCGCAACGCCTGCTCAAGTACCCCCCCCCACCATGTGCTGCCGCTATGCGTGCCTTAAGGCGGCTGCGGCGAAGCGGCGGGCGCGGCATGCCGATGGCA
>NW_005200417.1:502890-522825 GCF_000372725.1 Emiliania huxleyi CCMP1516
GGAAGATGGTGAACGAGCACTTCTCGCACTGGAACTCGTGCAGTTCCGCCTCCTCCTGCTTGCTCGAGGCGAGGTAGCGCGAGTCGGCCATTTCGAGGAAGGCCTTACGGAAGCCGCCCTTGATGATGGCCTTGCGCACGAGCGCGAGCATCAGCACGAAGAGGCCGATGACGGAGCCCTGCGGCTTCGGCCAGATCTGCACTCCACCAAGGTTGATGTTGAGGGCCGACGGATCCTCAGTCTGCACCTTCTTGGCCGTTGCCGTCGACGCGAGGAGCTGACTGTTGCGCACGCTGACGCGCACCACCCGCTCGGCGCCCTGGTCGGCAGCCAGGAGCGTGCCGCACGACCTGCGGTGCTCCCGCACGACGAGCGCGGCGATCGTCCGCGGCCTCTGCAGCGCCAGCGGCGAGAGCCCGATGAAGGGCGCCACCAAGCATGAGGCGAGAGCCATTGCGGCCGTGGAGATCTCTCAAGTTCGGGCTCACACCGCGTACCCGGGACCCGGTACTCGAGTACTTCGCTGACATGCGCGCGCCGTCGAGCCTACGGCGGGCGCGCTGCGGCCGCACGCCAAACCAAAAGTCGTAGTGCCACGGTGTGCGGCCTAGATTCAGCACACGCACCAGAGAGTTGTGTGTGTTGTCGCACCCAGCCAGCCAGGTGCAGGTCTAGTGCTATAGATTCATCATATGCACTGTCGTCAACTATGAGTTGCCGGCCTGTGAGGAGAGCGTCCATAGACACCCCACACGACCCCACACGTGGTCTCGTCCCGTGCCTTGCGGGTTGCGGCCGGCGAGATCGCTAGAGGCGGAGCAGTCTGCTCTAGCCTCACACGTCTCGCTTCTAAAAATCTCTCTCTCATCTCGCGTGCCCTGTCGTCGCCTATCTGTGTTGTTTCTGCTGTTCTTTGTGCCCTTGGCACCGTGCGTGCTGGGTGTACTGGGGGGGGGGGGCGACAGGGGCCGGGCGTGGCCTGAGTGGCGTAGTGCCGTACGCTCACTCGGCTCTCGCTCGGGATGTGTGGCAGCCCAGCTGGCTGAGTGTCTTGTGAGTTTGTCTGTCTGTGTGTGTCGCTCGCGCGTGTCGTCGTCTTCTGTCTCGCGTCCACCCATACCGCGGTGTCCAGTCCGAGCCTGACTCTGTTCTTCACCTCTTGCTTCCTACCTACCTACCTACCCCGCAGGGGGTCGAGCTCGAGGCACTACTCGCTGGAGCTACTAGCTCCCAGATATAGAGGTAGGTAGGTTGGGCTTGTTTGCAATCACTGTTTGGCCCAAGAGGGCCCTACCCCTATTTTCGCCATTTTTCGCTTCGAAGCTGCGCGGCCTGGGGATAGCGATAGGAAGAGGTAGGTAGGTAGGGCGTTTCGTGGCGCGAGTCAGCGGGGAAGACCCCCTATCCGGGTAGAGAGGTCGGCCCGAGATCCCAGTGCTGTCCCCAAGAGACCGCCGGAGCCAAAGAGAATACGGCGCTGTGGAGCCCTGGGGCAGCACTTGTGATCGACTGTGAGAGACAAGTGCTGCCCCACTCTTCTCTCCGTGTTCTTCTTTTCCGCTTCGGCTTCTCTCTTTCCATTCCCCCGTTTATTCAGTTTCAGAGGGAAAACAAACAAAAACCATCAGAGGGAAAACAGAGAAATTCGCC
Organism: Emiliania huxleyi CCMP1516; assembly: GCF_000372725.1. Taxonomy (NCBI): domain Eukaryota; phylum Haptophyta; order Isochrysidales; family Noelaerhabdaceae; genus Emiliania; species Emiliania huxleyi. The sequence goes on from NW_005200417.1 coordinate 504,541, forward strand.
ACGTCAGATCGAAAGGGCGTCAATCACACAAAGATCAAAGTCGAAAAAAGGGGCGGCAGCGCCAACGGTTGGTGGGGCACGGGGCTGGTTGCTCTGGGCCTGCTCTCGCCTCTGGGCGCGAGGTGCTGGAGCATGGGAGGAGAGCAGGAGATTCAGGGGCAAGCAAGGGCCAGCGGCCCGCCACAATCACGAGGCGTCTGCGACGACAGGCGTCTTTAAGTCAGAGCAACCAACCGTGACGGCGCCGATGCTCAAAGACGAGGAGCCCGAGCAGGTCACCGTGGGTGGGGGTGCATGCTTCGGCTTGGACTCGTCATGCAATGACGGCAACGCGCGCAAGTTGATGCCGGTGCTGAGGTCGATCGTGTGCGCCCAGCGAGCCCCGAGCCGGCCGCTGCGTCGCGAGATTGCGTCCCTCGTCGATGGCGTGAAAACGAGCGCGGCGGCTAGCCCGGCGAATCCGAGTGCGGCAGCAAGGGGCAGGGGCAGATCGCCCGGAGGAAACGCCGAAAGGGGCTCAAGCGGGTCGCCGGCGCACGACCCGGTACGCACCGCGAGTTGTAGCACGGCGATGCGCACGAGCTGCTCTACGCCCGCCAGGCCGATGGCGAGACGCGCCACGAACCACGATCGTTGCGGCCAGGCCAACAACAGGGTGGGCGCTGCCACAAGGGTCAGGCACTGCACGGCCTGCGTGCGGGGGAGAAGGGGGCGTGGGACAAAGGGTGGTAGGGGGTGGCTAGTGCGCAACTTGGAAAGGGAGAGAGGGAGGGGTGGCGGCCCGGGCTTGGCTCACCCCAATGCTGACAACGAACGGCCAGCATCTGTGCGGGCGCGAGAGCTGCTTCGCCCAGATGAGGCAAGCAGACAATGCGCACGCGGAAAACATTGTGAACGCGGCGGCAACCGTGGTGCCAGAGGAGGCGCAGTCAAGCTCAGGGAAGATTACCGAGAAGACCGCAAAGACTCCGGGAGGCGTGACCAGCACCGCCAGCCAGGTGTTCAGCTGGTGTCGAGGCACGTCGACGTCGACGAGGTGTCCCGTGAGGAACATGCAGAGGCAGATGGTGAGGATCAGGCAGACAGCCGCCCGGGTCTGCACTCGCCTGTCGATGTATGCGCGCACACCCTCTGCGTAGCTCATCTGTTGCGCTGGCGCGCCTGCTCTCGGCTGCCCCGCCATCCGCCCCTCCACGCCGATGCGCGGCGACATGCCCCTCCACATGGAGCGGACGAGCTCGGAGATGAGGGATGGGGCGGCAAAGGGAGCAACCAACGGGTGAAGCACCTGCGACGTCTCAAGTCGAGGCGTGGGGTACGCGAGCTGATGCTACAAGGCGCCAGGTGGAGATAGGCCCCAAAGGGGCTGGCAGCAAGGGACGAGGGGCTTCGGCGCACCATATTGACCCAGCGCTCGTCTTGGGTGCGGATGTAGGTGACGGTGAGGACGAGCGAGTACAGGCCGATCACGACCATGGCGAAGAGGAGCTGGGCTGACGGGCCTACGGCAGGGAGTTTGTTTGGGGAGGCTTGGTCCTGGTGTAAGGCTGCCGCTTGGACGGGAGGTGTGTGTCGCGCGCCGTAGGGCTGGACACTGTGGACGTAGCCCAGCGACAAGCTCGTTAAGGCCGTGAGGGGGCGGAGGGCAAGCTGCATGTCAATTTCGGCCGCCAGCGACTCGGAGGGACGCAGCATCGCGCCAAAGATCCCCGCGATCGGCCCGACGAAGCAAGCGACAGCCCACACCCTCCCCGCACTCTCGGCGCCTCCTCGGAAGAGCTGCGTGAGATATCCGGTGGCGAGGACCGGGAAGGTGAAGGCGGCGGGCGGCGGCCCCTGCTGTTGCACAGCGAGGCAGCCGACCCACAGCAAGGACACTGAGATGGAGACAACCTGGAGCCACGTCGGCACGTTAACGACAGCTGTGTCTCCACCAGAGCTGGTGCTCCCGTTCCGGCTGGGGTCGGCGTGGCGAAACTGGCGAGGGAGATTGGGCAGCCGCAACACCACGTCCAGAGGGCGCCATCGCCAGCAACCGGTGAAAGCGAGGGCGTAGCCAAGGCAGAGCGGGATGCAAAAGGGATGTGGCCACGTGATAAACGGCGCGGTCACTCCAAACGCCTTGACGCGGGCCCAGAGGATGATGTCGGAGCCCGCAGCGAGCAGGAGAAGCAGCGAGAGGGTGAGAGCCTAACGCAGCGCAGCGGCGAAGAGCTTTTGGGGGGGTTATAGAGAGAGAGAGAGAGAGAGAGAGAGAGAGAGAGAGAGAGAGAGAGAGAGAGAGAGAGAGAGAGAGAGCGTGTACTGCAGGCCTGCCATCTGAGGGAGAGGTCTTTGGACGGTTGCGCTCCCAACCATCCGCCGAACGTCGCGCCGACGACCAAGACGCCGACCTAATTGCCGAGATCGAACCGACTGCGGAGGTGTGTGAACTGGCGGCATTTCCGAACGGACGGTGCGCCTGGTTGCTGCTCGACTCGTTCACCTCATGCACCTTCGTAATCCCCTCGCCGCTCAAGACGCATAGCTCTATGAGGTTGATGACGCCTACCCTCCGTCACCCCGAGTGATACGGGAAAGGGCGGCGCGCGTGAGATGGGGTGGGTGGGGGCGCCAATGCATAGCCCCGCGACGCAGCCAGCCTTGCGCAACTTGCTCGAGCTGCTTCCAGCATCGGTGAGAAGGGCGAACACGGCAAAGGCAGCGATGGGGAGCGCCACCTAGGGAGGATTATCGCGTCGCATCTCGCCGCATCTCGCGTCGCATCGCGCTACTACCTGCTAGCAATCTGTCATATCTCTCGTCTCATTGGATCACGACCCTATCGGTGCGTGTCAGCTCGGGTGGCGTTGGCCGCCTGGAATGCTGGCCTGTCGCCCAGCTTTGTGAGCAAAACGCCGAGGATGCCGCAGACGCCCGCAAGGGCTTGGGCAGGGGGGCCCGTCAGTATGTCGACCAGGCCAGGCGGCGAGTTCGGCAGCACGTCCGGCTCCAAAGACCGGCAGCTAGGAGCCTCCACCAGCAGGGGGGGCGGGGAGGGAGTTGGCGATGGGGGAACACCGGCAAGCTGCGGCATCGGCTGCGTTTGACGTGGCTGCTGCTGCTGCGGTGGCGGCTGCGGCGGGAGCAGCGGAATTGAGCTCTGCCGATTCTCGAGAAAGCGCGTGCTGCTCTCTCCGTCGATCTGAGCGCTCTCTCCCCTGCCCTCCCCGCGGGGCCAATCGTGCGGCGGCGGCGGCGGCAACGGCGGCTGATGCTGTAGCTGCGGCTGTGGCGATGGCTGTAGCGGCTGAAGCCCAAAGACCTCACAAGACACCAGTTGCGGTTCGACATGCCAGTAGGCCTCACCGCCCAGTGGCCCCTGCCCCTGCGGCGCCGCGAGAGGGGCGAGCGCCACCGCCTCCGCGCCATGACGGCTGCGGTCAATAGCACCAAAGGGCAGCACGGTTGCCACGCCTACTCACAGCTCGAGTTGAAGGCGCGTCGGCCCTCTCGGCCCCTTGAAGTGCGCGTGGAACTTGGGGGAGGTCCGCACCTTGGGCAGTGTGAGGCAGCAACCGTTCGATCCAGCTGCTTGCCGCATCGTTGTTAGCCGAGTCATGGGCAGCTCGGGACGCGCCTTGCAACTTGCGTGCGATGGCTGGGCCCTGCAGTGCCGGTCTCTTTCCACCAACAAAGCGGCCTGGCGACTCGTAGGTGACCGGTACCTCGAATTGGGTTCACGGGGTGGTGGCGGTGGGGGTGGGGGAGGGGGGGGGACAGCTGAGTTGCACATTGAGAAGTTGCGGCCGATGGGGAGGTCGCACAGGTGCAACTAGAGGGTGGGGGGGTGGGAGGTGGAACGAGTCAAACGGGGATTGGCCGCACCAGGGTCGCGTTGGTGACGTAAAAGTGGACATACACACCATCAGCCTCCGACGACACCTCCCACCCAGCAGGGACGGGTTGCCTATTCGCGAACAGGACACCTCATGAAAGGAGCCCCCTGCGGGCGAGCCAGCCAGCGGAGGCGCCAGGCAATGGGGTCGTTTGCAGTCGAGGGCGCGGCCGCGCTGGCGTCCTCCTTGACGCTCGCCTTCTCGATGGCGCGCTTCCTGCTCCGCCGGCTGCCCGAGCCATCGGCGGGGCCGTCGCTGTACCTCGCAAGGCCGGCTGTCTCTGCGCTCGCATTGTCGGCAGCAAGGAAGAGCTCGCTGGTTACGGCAGAGAGGGACCAGCCGAGCTCGGCGGTAGGCGTGCGCACCACGGCGGGCGGAGGGCTGGGCACGGGCTGCGCCCCCGCCTCCCCCCCCTCGTCGAGTTTGGTCGCAAAGACGACAGCGATTGGCCCCTTGCAGCGCGCGGTCTGGTTGAGGGCCCGGAAGGGGGGCAGTGTCTGGTGGCCCGTCCAGATGCCGTTGGAGGTGCTGTTGGCTACGCCGGCGCCTAATCCGCGGGTGGGAGAGGCGCTGATCTGCAGCACCGGGTGGCACCGACTGGGATCGCGTACGTGCATCCACGGCCCGCAAAAAGGTGCGGGTGCCGGTGAGTGGGACGCGTGTCTTGCGCGCACGCCTTGGGCGACTTCCCTATCGAGGATGCGCAGCCTGTCGACCGGAATGCGCACGCCCTCCGTCTGGCACGCCGCGCAGAAGCGCATGTAGAAGTGCGACGTGCCGCGAATTGACACACCCCATTTTGTCGCATCACACCGGGTGCCAGAGAGCTTATGGCCCCAGCACTCACTGCCGCCGAGTGAAGCCGGCGAAGTCTTCCTGCCGCTGCCCGCGGCCGTGGCCCCACTGATCACGCACATAGCACATGCAACCACATCTGAAGATTCCTTTGGCGGCTGTCCCATCGCCACCACAGCATGCGGCACGGCCGCGCCGCAGTCGGGTATGACCGTGACGCGATCGGCCTGAACGTCGATCACGTCCACGCTGGACATACTGTCTACATCCGACATGCCGCGCGGCGCGCTGCCCGCAGGGCAGCGCCTGCCCGTAAGCCCACACACTTCGGACGTTCGTCCTATAAAGGCTCCGCATGAGTGCATCGTAGTTTCTTTTTGGTCCTCTACGTTGTGAATTTCCTTGGAGACCTTTCGTCACCTCCACCGATAGAGGTGTCAGGCTGTGTTATTTCAAGAACAGAAAACACGGACCAGACGGCAGACAGACAAAATAACCTCCAACTCCCTCAGTCTCTAGGACTCCCCTCTCAATGACCACCTCTATGCACATTCGAGGTGGCCTTATCTTATGGAGGGAAGTGCTAGAATCATCATCCAGGAGGGAGGGCCCCCCCCGCCCGACCCGCGGATACTCCCTCTCGCGCCGGTTCGGCACGCGGGAGATTGCCACGTGGACGGAGGGGTTATTTTGCGAGGTGGAGGCCGACCTCTCAAGCAAGCTCGAGAGGCTTCGGATACCGGGGCTATCAAGAAAGATATATTGCGCCCTTTCTCCTCAACGGCTTTCCCTGCTTGCCACCAGGATTTCTTTTACACGGACCAGACGGCTCCACTCACTGTGGTGGAGTCGGGCCGGTCGCCACACGATGCAACGCCTCGTCCCTCGCCCATCCGCGCGAGTGTCGTCGGCGTCCCAGCGCCGCCCGCCTGCTCACGCCCTCGTTGACGCCGCGCGCCTGCTCACGCCCTCCAAAGCTTTGCCGTCGACGTCTCACGCCTGCGCCGTTCCCGTGCGCAAACCCGCCTCCGACTTTCACCTCCGCCGAGGGCGTGTCATCGACGTGCTCCGCGAATCGTACCCGCGCCTCTTTCAAGAGCGCCCCGACATGTCGATTTACGCGAGGAACATCGTCTGCTTCCGGGCTGACGGCGGCGGGCCGAGGGTCCGAGGCATTGCTGCCTACACACGCATGTTCGACGCGCTGCACCTCTCTCGGCGCACCATGGTTGCCGCGGCGGAGCTGCAGCACAGGCTGCACGTGTGTGACGATGACACCATCCGCGTGCGGTGGGCCGCGAAGATCTGGCTGCGCCTGCCCCTCCCTCGCGCTTCGCCGCTACACGTCGACGGCGTGAGCGTCTACCTGCTCGACTCGAATGCGCGGGTGGTGGTCCACCGCCTCGAGTTTGTGGACGTGCTGCACGACGGTCGATCTGCAGCAGAGGGCGCTGCTCAGCCGCTCGCGGGTCCGTTGCCGCTGCCTCTCGTCTCGTGCGGCCGCGAGGGCGACTCGCGGCTACCGCTGCGAGGCGCTGGCTAGGAATCTGGGCAAGGCCAAGGGTTTGTAGGTGCTACGGTAGTCGAAACGGTAGGTCCCCGGAGGGCAGGAGAGGGGTGTGTAAAATGTTACTGCGCAGGCCTGGCCGCAAGTCGGAACACAGCTCATGTGTTTTGCGTGCAGTCAGAGTCCGATCTCGAGTGTCGTGAGTTACGAGTCGTGTTGGGTTGTTACCCGGAGAGAGGAGGGGAGGTGTATGGTTTAGAGGGGGGAAGCTAGGCGGGCTCGAGTCACCAGTAAGCCTAAACCCTCTCGACGGCTGGCCCGCTCGTCCCGTTGGTTCCGACAGCCGGCGTCCCCTCAGGCACCCCCTCTCCCTCACTCCTACACCTCGGGCTCGGTGACACAGCCCGCGGCGGCGGCGCGGCGGCGGCCGGAACCGGCGCTGCAGGCAGCGCAGCGGCGACATCGGTGACGCTAGCTCCCAGCGGCACTGCGCCGTCGACGAGGGCGGCGTTCATCTCGGTCACGCGGTGACGGCTCGTGCGGCCGCACGGGCACACCGCCTTGGCAACGCGGCGCCTGGCTTCGCGGAGCCTGTCCAATAGACCCCCGCAGCGGGCGCGGCAGAAACGGCTGCTGCGCGTGCGGCGGCCTCGCGTGCTGCACGCATAGGCGGCGACGCAGAGGCCGATTGCGGCGAGGCTCGCTGCGGCGGCGGTGGCGGTCGTGCGGTCGGCCGGGCGGCAGCAGCAGTCGAAGTGGTCGCACTGCTCGTCAATCCACAGGCCGGGCAGCGTGGCGGGCTCCTCGAGCAGCCGGAGCAGCGCGGCCTGCATCGAGACGCCGCCGCACCCGCGCAAGAAGAAGTCACCGCCGAGGCTGTCTGCGTGGCGGTGGCAGCGGCTCGAGTAGACGTAGCGCTCGCCGACGGCGAGGCTACGCGCGAGCGCCGCCGTCTCGTCTGCGAACCGCCACGCGAAGGCCTCTTCCTCCGGGCCCGACGGGCGGCAGCCCCAGTGGCCGCAGCCCCCAAAGTCGTTGTCGAGCTGGTAGGTGTCAAACTGGGAGCCGACGGCGAGGTAGGGCGTGCGCACGGAGAGCAGCCGGTACGCGCCGAAGAGGCACCTCCACAGCTCGTCGGCGTGCTCCTCGGCGCACTCCTCGCCGAGGTGGGTGACGTTGGCGAACGACGCGACGTTGGCAGTCGCGTTTGCCAGGCCGAAGAAGCTCTTCCTGGTCGACGCCCACGGCCGGAGGGGCGGGTCGTCGAGCCACATCGCAGAGTCGATGAGGCCGCGCACCTCGACGCGCCGCCGCGCCTCTCGCGGGAGCGGGAGCATGCCGCGCACGTAGTCGAGGTGCACCATCGCGCCTCTCGCGCCCGCAGACACGCCGCCAAATAGAAGACGCGCGCCGGGCCCGAGGCCGCGCGTGGTCACCAGGTCGTGCAGCACCGCCCGCACGACCGCGGCGCCGCGGAACTCGAGGCCAAACGCGGCGGCGTCCCCCATGTGTGCATCCGAGGTGCAGTACGGCACGAGAATCTTGTTGGCGGCACCGAGCCGAGGGTGCGGCGATGCGAGCACGCCCGTCGCCTCGCGCTCCGCCGGCCAGGCTCGCGAAGAGCAGAGGTGCGAGGAGCGCCGCTCCCCGCCGCAACGCTCCTCGCAGCTCGGCGCGTCCCAGCACCAGCCGCCGCTGAGCAGCATCACAATCCAGTCGCCGCTCTCCGCCGCGGCGGGCTGCCAGTAGTAGCCGGCGGGAGAGCCATCGGAGCAGAGCGCATCGGCGTAGGCGGAGAGGCTGTGGAGCCGCATCGTGGTCGCAGGCGGGTTGGACGCACACACCCCTCTCTTAAAATCCTGTGCGGTGGCGGCGTGCCGTCCTCCCATCCCTAAAGAATTCTAAGATACAAGGTCGAGACTTCCGCCAATGGCCGTTATCCGTTAGTGCGGACGTCGCCGCGGCTCGCCTCTGTCGCGGCGGCTGCTGCGCGCATCCGGCGGCGCCGCTCTCTCGCGAGACGGCTGGCGACGCGGCTCGCCGCCGACGTACGGTGCGCTCGTACGACGGTCCGCAGCGTGGCGTGCGCGGCGCTGCGCGCCGCTCTGCGAGCGCTTCTGCGCCTGCACTGCCTGTCTCTGTTGCTGCTGGTGGTGGTGGTGCTGCTGCTGCTGGTGCAGATGCTGCTGCTGGCGCGGCGCGGCTCTGCAACTCCCCGCGAGCTCCCTTTTCTTTCTTTCGGGTATGGAGTCCGTGAGTGCGGGTAGCGTGCAGGCAATCACGGGCGCTATTTTGTCGTACTCCTCTTCTGGGCAGGTGCGCGGGTAGAGCTCTCCACCATCCATACTCTGCCGCGATCCCGGCTGCTGCGAGCACGGCGCCGCCCGGTGCGCGCGACATGACCCCTGCCGTTCCCGCGCACGCAGGTCGCCGAGGAGGATGTGGAGTGTCAATGCGAAAGCACGACATATGAGCGCGCGCCCGCCGCCGCCATGCAGCCCCGCCCCTTCCCGCCGTCGATTTCGTCGCCGTCCGTGCGCGCGCCGCCGTTCACTCCGCCGCCGCCGTCGCCCCCACTTCCGCCGCCCCCGTTTTGCGCCTCGCCGCCGCCGCCGTTCTCCTTCTTCCCGCCGCCCGCGCTTCCCTCAGTCGCGCGCGCGCGCGGCTCGCCTGCGTCGCCGCCGCCGCCCCTCTCGCCGCCGCTCCCCTCACAGCCTCGTACAAGGGGGTGCCACCGTCGGCGCCACAGCCCTCGCTCGCTCAAACGGTGACCCTACCCCATCCCCCTCGGTACTGTCCCCGCCGGCGGCGGCGCCGCCGAGAAGGTACGGCTGCGCGCTCTGCGGCTCAAAGGACCACAACCTCACCACGACGACGAAGGATGTGAGAGGAAGGTGACCTGCCCCTACCACAAGGAGTTCAAGGCCGTGATCGGCAAGAAGGACGAGGTCAAGTTCGTCAAACTGACGTCGATGGAGAGGGCGGCGAAGCGGGCGGAGGAGGCGGCGAAGAAGGAGGAGGAGGGGGAGGAGGCAGGGCCGTGAGCTGCGCAGACCGCAGTGAGAAGAGCGGCGGCGTAGTAGCGGTCGAGAGAGGAGTTGTTCTTCACACCGTGTCGGGAGGTGTCGGGCGACGAGGGGTCGCGACACACATCTCGCACGCGAGGTCGAACCATGTCCTCTTCTTCTTATTTCTTCACTACCCTGAACGCCTTGCCTATCATCATGGTTGCAACTGAAAAAGACCTCCAAGCCCTGGGAGCCCTCCCCCTACTGTTTTCCCGGCCCTCCCTCACAACACTGGGCGAACCGTCGACCAACTCGACACCCCTCGACACCCCCCTCGACACCATCTAGGCTGAAACCATGTGCTCGTCCATGTCAAGGTGCCAAACTCGACACCTCGACACCCCTCGACACCCCTCGACACCGCTCGACACCGCTCGACACCGCTCGACAACGCTCGAACCACCTCGACACCTCTGATGATCCTTTAAACACAGCAGAGACGTAGACCCATTGGAGTCACAGAGTTAGAATTCAGGGTTGCAGCAGCAATCAAACTTGGCTGGCAGTCAGTACTTTCACCCTCAGTTGCAGCCTCTCAAGTTCTAGCCCTGGTTCTAGCTCCAAGTTGCAGCTCAGTGTCGCGTCGCTCTCCTCTCTGCCTCTCGTTCTGCGACGCCGCCGCCGCCTGCCGCCCCCTTGCTCTCGCTGCTTCTCTCGCCTTTCGTCGCAGCTCTGCCCTCCTCGCGGCATATTTTGGCCCCTCGAGTTTATCGAGCTCTCCTCGCGCAAGGACGACTCTTCTGACGCCCACTCCGATCATTTGCCGCCAAGTCATGTCGTTGCTCAGGTCTCACCGCGCAGCAACCCTTTAGCCGCACTTGGAGCACTTGGAGTGCAGTCGGTAACCTCACATCCAGGGCCGGAGAGCTGAGAAGCACACCCAGCGGGCCGGATGATCGGCATCGGGTTGCGGGCAAGCAAGAGAGCCCTACCTACCTACCTACCTAGCCCTGGGGGGTGCGCGTTCGCAGGGAAAGGGCCGTAAAGTAAACACGGGTCTCCGAGGGTTAGCCCTCTTCCCCTAGCAGCGGAACGCCCCCTCTACTCGGAGCTAGTAGACACCAGACACTGGCACGACACCGCAAGCCCGCGAGTTCTTCTCTGCGTAGGAACCTAACGTCGGTGTGCGGGGCGCAGCCCTTGACTCCGAGAAGCGGAGCGAGAGTCTAAAAGGCAACCATGGGCTTCCTCCTTCCTCACGTCAGGGGAACGTGGGACCCGCTGCTTCAGCGAAGCGCCGCTCCCCGCGCTGCGTCTCGGCCGTCATCTCTGTCCCCCGGAAAGCTGTTGCCGCCGCTATCCGCGGCTGGAAGCGAGGCAGCGGGGCGGGTGGTTCCCGTGCAGTCCCCGCGGCCGGAGGTGGCGTCAGGCGGGCCGAGGGCGAGCGACCGGCCGCTCAAGCAGACGCCGGCCGAGCGGAGCAGGGGGGGCGGGCTTGAGGAGATGCACACCGAGGAGGAGCTCCACACGGGCGGCACCCGAGCGACGGCGGGCGGCGAGAGCTCGGTGGCTCCGACCCCGGCGCCGACGGGATCGTCGGCCGCGACGCCGCGCAGCCTCGAGGCGGAGAGCCTCGCCCTTGCCTGGCGGCTGCAGCAGCTCGAGCAGGAGGCGCTCCACGAGGCAATCACCGCAAACTCGCCGATGCCAGTGCCGGGCGGCGGCGGCGGCTTCGGAGCCAACGCGGACGGCCCTGAGCGGATGGAGACGGAAGGCGACGAGGACGCCTCGCTGCGGCTCGCAATCCGGCTGCAGCAAGAGGAGCTGCAGTGGCACCAGATGGCGTCCCGCCGCACCTTGGAGCAGGCGGGAGTCGTGCTGCACGGGCCCTCGGCGGCGAGCGAGGAAGGGCCGGCGGACTGACCCCTCCCAGCCGCGGGCTGGCGCATTCTCCAACGGCCCCACTAGCCTGGGCTACGCGGCGCTCGTGGCGTGTGTGCGGGAGGTGCTGTCCCTCCCGGGGCAGGGGCCGTGCGCGATCGCTTGCTTCTCGCGAGCGTCGGCTGGTGAGTGGTGTCAAATGATGAATCCATGGATTACGTCGACCGCGTGTATATAAAAATGATGGATTACGTCGACCGCGTGTATAATACACGTAAAAATGATGGATTACGTAAAAAGTAAAGACTCGCACGTGTGAGCGCACGTGAGCCGAGAGAGATGTGTGAGCGGAGTCCCTGCACCTCTGCACATAGCGCGCGGGGAGGAGCGCCAGTCGCTCCGCGCCGCGGGAGAGACGACTGATGAGACCGCCCCCACAGTTCCCCAGACCCGCGGCCGATTACTCGCCAGCCACCGCGGTGGCAAGCGCTAAGGCCGGGCAGAAGGTGCGGGGCTGCTCCCTAGGCTGCTCCGCTGGCTTCGCCTGAGAGCGGCTCAGTCCGAGTCAGATCCTCCGCGCCTCTTCCCCGGCCGACTGCCGCCGCCGCCGCCGCCGCCGCCAAAGTACTCATCCCGCCGCCGCTTGCGCTGGGACGCCTGCGGTTCCGCCTCGTCCGCCGACTCGTCCTCCTCCCCCTCGCCCTCGGAGGAGGCCGCGTTGAGCCCCTCGAGCAAGTGCACCATCTTCTGGGCGAGAGCCGCGTCCGCCTTGCCCAGCGCGCGCAGCGCCGAGCGCATCGAGTCCTCCGACGCATCCTTGAGCGACCGCTCCAGATCATGCACAAGCCGCGCGCCCGCTCGCACCGGAGCTCTGCCGCCGCCGCCTCCGCCGCCGCCGCCGCCTCCGCCGCCCCCGCTTCCGCCGCCATCATCGCCGCCGCCGCCGCCCGCGGCCGCTTCCGGCAGCCGCCCCTGCTGCTCATTGGCGCCCGTGGACTCCTCATCGTCGTCCGACCAGAGGTCATTCTCCCAGTTCTTCCCCTCCTCGGCCGCCTTCCGCGCCGCCTCGGCCGCGTCACTCAACATCTTTTGCACCTGCGCGTTGTGCGGCTCGAGCTGGCTCGCTCTCAGGTACGCCTTGCGCGCCTCCTCGTGCTTGCGCATCGCGCCCAGCGCGGCGCCGCGCCTGAGGCCAGGAGTGGGTGCCTCTCAGTCGGCGGGCGGCAGGGCGGCGGCTGGCCGCCGCCGCGAGACCGTAGATGGCCCTTGACCCAGTCTGGCTTGAGGCTGCACGCCTCCACGGCGTCGTCGAGCGCCTCGCGCCAGCGCTCGAGGGCCGCGTAGGCGGCGGATCGGTTGGAGAAGTAGACGGCGCTGTTTGGGTCCAGCGCGATGGCCTATCGGCGCGGGCCGCTAATCTGACGATAGACACACGCAAGAGAGCGCCCGGGCGGAAGTGAGGCACGCCTTGGTATAGAGATCGACGGCATCGGAAAACATCTTGGCCTGGAGCGCCGCATTGCCCTGCGACTTGTACCGCTCGGCCTGCTCGGACATACTCGTCGTATCGTGAGGTAGCGCCGGGCGCTAGAGGGCCGAGGGAGAGAGGTCGAGGTTGCCGCCAGCTCGCAAAATTCTTTTTCGCCGGCGGCTCAGTGAGCGCGCTCACTAGTGAGCCGCCGGGGCGGGCGCCTGGCGGCTCCGCGGAGCTCCTTTGGCTCGGCGCGGGCGGGGGCGCGAGTAAAAAGAAATTTATGGTGTTCCCTAGCATTTTTCGCGATGTGCGAAACAACGACAAGACCAAGGCACGGGCAGAGGAGCGAGAGAAGAATATAGGATGGATAAAGCGCCTGTTCACGGCATGGAGGGTGAGCCACGCTGAACGTACCGAACGTAGAGCCGAACGGGAGGAAGCCTGAGGGAGGGTGTAGAGGATGTAGAGTGTAGAGCGCTGTAGAGATGTAGAGCTGTAGAGCTGTAGAGCGCTCTGGAGCGCTGTGACTGTAGAGCTCTACATCCGGCGCGTGACGATGTGAGTCCGATGTAGAGCGATGTAGAACGCGATTTTGCTGTAGAGTTTGTTGTAGAGGCTCTACAGCCAAACCGCTGGGAAGGCAGTGACTCAAAGAGGTCGAGCCGCGCTAATGGGATGTCTCCGAGCTTACTGGAGCTCTGATGGACGGCCCTGACTATGACTGACACACAGATAGTCACTCTGACGGCACACAACACCCTATAACTGCGTCATGACCAGCCTGCCATGCGTCGCCGGTGCCGCATTCGTCGCTGTGCTTCTTTAGCAGGCGGTGGACTGTCGGCTGCGAGGACGGTCGCATTTGCGCGAGGCGAGGCGAGCATTGTTGAGCGTTGCATGCGCCATGACTCGCGCCAGCGCGTGCGGGAGCTCCTGGCTGAGCGTTGAGTCCAGGCGAGTTGCGCTGGCCACGATCGCTACGCCGAGCCGAGCTGACGCGCCGACGCGCGCGCACACTCCCCCCTACCGGCGCACGCATTGGGCGTCGCCGAGAGCTCCCAAAGCTGACTTGTGTGGCTGCTTGTGCTGCCTGCTCATGAGCAGGCAGCACAAGCAGCCCACAACCCAAAAGCTCACTTGTATGGCTGCTTGTGCTGCCTGCTTGGCAGCACAAGCAGCCACACAACATCCCGCTTCATCTCGCCTCCTAGTCTCGCCTCATCTCGCCTCATCTCGCCTCACCTCGCTTCATCTCGCCTCACCTCGCTTCATCTCGCCTCACCTCGCCTCATCTCGCCTCACCTCGCCTCACCTCGCCTCACACCTCGCCTCATCTCGCCTCGTCACACCTCGCCTCATCTCGCCTCACCTCGCCTCATCTCGCCTCACCTCGCCTCATCTCGCCGAGGTACACCTCGCCTCATCTCGCCTCATCTCGCCTCACCTCGCCTCATCTCGCCTCATCTCGCCTCATCTCGCCTCACCTCGCCTCATCGCCCCTCACCTCGCCTCACCTCGCCTCATCTCGCCTCATCTCGCCCCACATTTTTTTTTCTTTTCTAGACCACTCCGAGACCGACCCAAGACCGACCCGAGAGTCGAGATCGACCCGAGATCGACCCGAGTGCCGAGATCGACCCGAGATCGACCCGAGATCGACCCGAGATCGACCCGAGATCGACCCGTGATCGACCCGAGATCGACCCGAGATCGACCCGAGATCGACCCGAGATCGACCCGAGATCGGCACGAGCGATCAACCCAACAATGCCCCAAAGCCCCCTCTCTGGGGGACCCCCCCTCACCCCGAGTGTCCGTGTCCTTCGCGAGTCACCGATGGGGAGCGGGGGGGGGTGCGAGATGCACAGGGGAGGCTGGGGAGGGGGGGGTCCACTCTGAAGACTGCCGACCGCGGGGGGGTTTTGTCCCACAGGGTTTTACCCTCCGCGTGAGGATCGGCGCGGCGAGGGGGTAGGTTCGAATTCGCCGCGCAACATTTCACCCCCACAGGACCCCGCCCACCCCCCCTCATGGTCCCACCTAGTACCCCAATGAGCCTTCGCACCCCCTCCTTGCGCAGTGTCCCCCACTATGTGTCGCCGTTATCGGGGCATGCTATCCTGTGTAGTCAGGGCAAGTGGGGGCGAGGCGCAGTCCCTCTGGTCTATACTGGTGTGGTTCTGTCCCTAGTCTCGGAGGGGGGCTTGAAGCTAAGAATATTTTATTTTTTTTGAAAGCGCGACTTTTCGTCCCGGGTCGCCGCCACAGCCAGCAAGAGCAGAAGCTACCACCGCCCGAGCAACGACATGGTCACCGTCGCCACCGACACCTTAGGCGGTTGTATCACCGCATTCGCCACCTGCCTCACTCGCTGCCGGCCCGCCCGCCCTTGCATCGCCATCCACCCTCGAGGCACAGCAAAGCACAGCGAGCGTACGCTGCCTCCGGTCATCGTGTCGGTGAGCTGCTCGCTGATAGCTGGATATCACCTGACGTGCTCTTCCTTCGATAATGTCGAGCCCGAGTCCCAGGTCCAAACGGACTTGGACTTGCAGTGCCTGGAGGCCGATCTGAAGGTCGAGATCGATGAGAGAGACGCCACGTCACCCTGACGCTGCCACACACGCGACGCCCGTATACGGTTGCCTGTTGCATGCTTAGTTATATGTATCTCTGTCCGTTTCGCACGAGCAGAGACAGTACTGATCTACAAGCTCGTATGTAAACGTGTCTCCGCGAAACGAGAGCCTTAAACAGGAAGCGCTCGGCAGTGTGTGCTGAGTGTGTGGTTTTGGCTGTTGCCTCACCCATCACCCATGGTCTCACAGACAGTAAGCCGGTGGTCGCCGAGCAGCGTCGCTCACACAAGCCACAGCGCAAGTGACTGATGGCCAGTTAGGGCGACCGTCAATGTCACACACGACACAGCTGTGGCAGCCTGTGTGTGTGCAAAGTGTGCAGTTTGCAGAGCGTGCTGGCTGCTGGTGCTGTGTGGGCCAACGGCCGTGGTTGGGTGTCGTCCGACTGTCGTGTACGGTGTGCGAGCAGCAGTACGATACAGTAGAGGTCTGACCAGCAGTGCAGAGAGAGTCCAGAGAAGCCCCGCGCGTGTGTGCCGAGCTATATCTCGATCAAGACACAAGAGTCAACTCAAGTGCCGCGTCTCCTACACACTCCCGGACTCCGTCGGGCTCGCGTCTCCCTGCCCACGCGGGAGCTGGGTGGAGCGCAGTGTGTGTGTATATGTCTGTGTCTGTGTCTGTGTCTGTGTCGGTGTCCCTGTCGTGTCGTGTCGAGAGCTAACTCTCTCGCACTATAGCCGCTCTCGCCCTCCCCGCCCCTGACGTCTCTCGCAAGCCTTTCGCTTTCGCCTCCGCCGGGCCCGGCCCGCACCGCGCACGCTCGACAGAACCCGGACGATCGGTGCGTGTTTGCTTCTCTACGAAAACACACACTCCCAGCGCCATCGTGCATCGGGAAAGAGACTTTGGCGAGCCAACGCAGCCGAGAGTCGAGAGATAAAATCTCCGCAAGAGTAGGGTGCCCACAGGAGAAAATAAAATAGCTTTCCGCCTCAAAAAGGGACGCACGCGGCAAATCTGATGTTGGCCAGTTCCAATAGGAGCGAGGCCTCTTCCGTTGGGGGACCGAGTGACTAGGAAACGAGGGTTTCCCATTGAGCATTGTGACGCGCTCGAGCACGAGCGTGACACTGCACTTGGCGCGGCCGAGCGCCCGCGGCACAGACCTTGTGCAGGCTGCCGCTCATTGAGTGCACCGGTCCGGACCGATGGCGCTCGGTGTGGAGCAAGCAAGACACACCCACCCCCCATCGGCGCGCGCCCGACCTTTGAACGGCTGCTGCTCAAGGGCTGTACTATAGGCCATATTGCGCCGCCTCCTACTGGCAGCCGGGCGGGCGCGCGCCGCGCGCGCCTTGGCGCGCGCACAGCTCGCAACATTCGAACGAGTTCGGGCGGCAGTACTCGCCTCGCAAGGCGCGCACCGGCTGCTCTGGATGCTGCGCCGGCGGCCGCTGCGCTGGCCGCTGCTGCGCTGGCCGGCGAGCGGTACGACCGCTGGCGGCCGCTGCACCCGCGCCTTCCCTCGCGGGCGCCGTCGCGCCGCGCGCGCCGAACTCTGCTGGCACACGGCACGCGTCGTCACTCAGCCGCGGAGAACAGGCGGTGCAGCGCGCGAAGCGCGCGCGATCTCGTACTTTCAAGGCTGGATCCGGCCATTCCAAGGGCATACCTTTGAGAATCCCCAGCCTCCCTCCCTCCTAGTCACAATCTCAATATCTCGACTCTCCAACACGAAGTGCTGCGATGAGGCTTGCCCCATTTTCCCCCCTAGCCTTTCTTTTTTTGGGCCCTGACCCCTGTGGGCACCCTAGCAAGAAACTACAACAATAGAGAGAGACAAAGAAAGAAAGAAAACGGACAACCCAAGGGAGGGATGGGAGGACGGCACGCCGCCACCACACAGGGATTTTAAGGAGAGGTGTGTGGTGCGCTAGCCGTCGCCCACCCTTGGGCGTCCGCCTCTTCCTATCTCTCTTCGCAGTCTCTCGCAGATTCTCGCTGCGACCTTCATGCCACCTCGCGGTCGCCCCCTTCTCGTCGTGCTCTCCCTTGTCGCTTCTTCTTCTGTCGCGTCGCTCTCCTCTGCTTCGTTCTGCGGCGCCGCCGCCTCCTGCCGGTCCCTTGCTCTCGCGGCTTCTTGCGCCTTTCGGCGCAGCTCCGCCCTCCTCGCTGCATATCCTGGCCCTCGGTCGACAATAAAAAGAAAGAAAGAAAGAAAACGTACAACCCAAGGGAGAGATGGGAGAACGGCACGCCGCCACCACACAGGGATTTTTTAAGGAGAGGAGTGTGATGCGCTAGCCGTCGCCCACCCTGGAGTCTGCCTCTTCGTATCTCTTTTCGCAGTCTCTCGCCGCTTCTCGCTGCAACCTTCATGCCACCTCGCGGCCGTCCCACTCTCGCCGTTCTCTCCCTTGTCACTTCCTCCTCTCTCGCGTCGTTCTTTTCTCGACAATAGCGAGATGCAATTTCTTTTTTATCATCCTAAGGAGCGCATCCTCACAAGCAGGCGCCGCCCCCTGCAACCAAATGGTCTACATCTGCCTCCTGCATGCTGGCCGGTTCAGCGAGGCGATCCAGCCTTTCGCCTCGATGACGATCAAGGGCCTGTACGAGGACGCCGCCTGCATCGTCCCGGGCAACAACGAGAAGTACTGCCCGAACGACCCGCAGAAGAGCGAGTGCTACGCGTCCACCTGCGTGAGTGGCACCGACTTCTGCGCGACGGAGCAGGTGGCCACCTTCGCGCGGCAGGAGAAGCGCGACAAGAAGACCAACGAGCTATCCATCAAGTACGAGCCGACGTGGCACCGCGAGAAGCGGCAGCACACGTGCTGCCACTACCCCGAGACGGAGGCTGTGTGGGACAGCCAGTGGGCGCGGATCGACCTCTGGGACGAGGACGCGTTGGGCGGGAACGACTACCTCGGCGGGCTCGACCTCGACCTCCAGAACAAGGCGGACGCCAACTTCACCTTTGTCGTGGCGGAACACGAGGAGGACTTTTCGCTCAAGGGCAACAACATCACGGTGGAGGTCGCCACGTTCTGGCACAAGCCGATGGACTTCGCGGTGTCGCACGAGTGGGACGCGTCGCCCAAGCACTGGTCCTCCCTCGGCCTCTCGGTCACCGCCTCGGGCCCTCCGTGGGAGGCGG
>NW_005200417.1:523111-529868 GCF_000372725.1 Emiliania huxleyi CCMP1516
CGATTTTTGGGGGAGGGAGCAGGGGGCCCCCTTCGCGCGGCAGGAAAAGCCCGCCAAAAAGCCCAAGGAGTTTTCCTTCAAGTAGGACCCGACGTGGCCCCGCGAGAAGCGGCAGCACACGTGTTGCCCTTACCCCGAAACGGAGGTTGTGTGGGACACCCAGGGGGCGGGGATCGCCCTTTGGGACGAGGACCCTTTGGGGGGGAACAATTACTTGGGGGGGTTGGACCTGGCCCTCCAGAACAAGGGGGGCCCCAATTTCCCTTTTGTGGGGGGGGAACCGGGGGAGGATTTTTCGCTCAAGGGCAACAACATCCGGGGGGGGGTCCCCCCGTTTTGGCACAAGCCGATGGATTTCGGGGTTTCCCCCGAGTGGGAC
Organism: Emiliania huxleyi CCMP1516; assembly: GCF_000372725.1. Classification (NCBI taxonomy): domain Eukaryota; phylum Haptophyta; order Isochrysidales; family Noelaerhabdaceae; genus Emiliania; species Emiliania huxleyi. The sequence continues at coordinate 523,491 of NW_005200417.1, forward strand.
GGTTCCCCCAAGCACGGGTCCTCCCTGGGCCTTTGGGTCCCCCCCTGGGGCCCTCCGGGGGAGGGGGCCGCCGCCCCCCCCCCCCCTCCCTCCCCGCCGCCCCTGAACCCCCCCCCCTTCCTCACCCCCCCCCCCCCCCCCAAAAAACTCACCCCGGGGACTTCCCTCCCCCCCCCCCCCCCTCTCCCGCTGGCCGACCCTCTGCCTCCCACAGCCGACCGCCTCCCTCTTCCCCCTCCCCCAGGTGAGAGGCGCTCTGCCTCCTGCCGCGGCTCGCACCCGGCGGGTCGACGACGCATCGCGCGCATCCAAGTAGTGGGGGGGCGTACAGGAAAGGCGATGCCGCCCGCTGACCGGCGGGTGACGGCTGCTAAACCCCGAAGGGCGCATCCGTCAGTTCTCACCTCACACAGAGAGCCACTGTGGCGTCCACTCGCCGGACCACTCGAGGGAGTCGAGGACGGGGCGGGCGCTGGGGCGGTGTCACTGTTGTGTGCTTGCGGGGGTCGTGCATCGTCTTTGTGTAATTTATTTCTTCGGCGCTGAGCCGCAATACAAGAGAACACACAAGTCTCTCTCTGTCACTATCTGTGACTGTGTATACTGTGTCTCTGCTCTCTCTCGTGTGACTTACCGAAGTACCGTGACAGACACATTTTTCCGAGCGGAGGGCTCGCGAGACCGAGAAGCTCGCGTGCACGTGGCCCGCGGACGCGGTGCGCCCGGCGGGGTGTAGCGGCCGTACCCCGTACGGCGCCAATCTCTCTCGGCCTCGAGATCTCGGCCTCTCCGTCGCCGCACCCCCGCAGTGGCCAGTGCCGCCCGCCCGCACGACGAAGTTTAACTTAAAGACGACCACGAAGATATCTTCGTACCTCGAGGTACTTCGACACCGGCGCAAGCTCAGGCGGCATCGGGCCATCGGCATCATCTCGCGCACTGACACTGGTTCACGCTGATCCGACCCGCTGTGGCACCCGAGTGCGGCGTCCGGCGTGGGTGCAGTGACGAGCGAGCGATACATTGCGAGCGCGGAGCGGCTCCACGTCGGACACGGGGCCGCACTGCGGACTCGCGGAGGAGGGCTGCTGGCCGCTGGAGAGTTGGAGGTTCGGGACGCCGCCCCCGCCAGGCCAGCGCGGTTGCACGGCGGATAGATGTGGCGCAACCGCACACGCTGAACAGGGGGATGGTGCCTGCTGCTGGCGCGGGCAAGCTTTGCTCTGTCTGTCATGGCCGCGTGGATTCGGCGGGGGAGGGGAAGGGGGGAGGGGCGCGGTGCCGTGCCACGGTCGTCAAAAGCGCTGTCGACCGACGACCCGAGCCTTGGCCCGCGGGCATGCGAGTATGAGGCTCGGCCTCGGCTTCTCCGAGCACCGACCGGCGGCGGTGGCGTCTGCACAGAGTGCGTTCGCTCGCTTGAGCGACTCGCACGGTGCGGAGCCGGCTCCGAGATCCAACCCCTTGGCTATCCTCGCGAATGCAGGAGGGACTCGAGCCTCGCGACGACCATTTCCACTGCCACCGGGTTCATCCCATTCGGCACGATGATGTCGGCAACCCGCTTGGAGGGCTGCACATATTTGTCGTGCATCGGCTTCACCGTCTCCTCCCACTGCCCGATGATGGCATCGACGGAACGGCTGCGCTCCACGATGTCGCGGCGGAGGCGGCGACTGAAGCGAAGGTCGGGCTCGGCGTCCACAAAGATCTTGATGTCGCACGCAGTGGCGAGCTCGGGCACGGAAAAGAGGAGGATGCCCTCGACGAGGATGAGCGGCGCGGGCGCTACCCGCCGGGGCTGCTTCCGGCGAGTATGGGTCGCAAAGTCATAGACGGGGACGTCGATCGACCCGCCACTTTTGAGCAACAGGAGGTGCTTTTGAAGCAGGGCTGCGTCGAGACTATCTGGATGATCAAAGTTCGCCTTTGCCCGCTCCGCGGAGGTTTGGTGCGCCAGGTCCTTGTAGTACGAGTCAAACTCCAGATGAAGGAGCTGCTTTCCCAGCCGCTTGGCAATGGCACGAGCAAGGGTTGTCTTGCCGGAGCCGGAGCCCCCCGCTATGCCAATCACGACGGGGCTCTTGTGCTCGGACAGGGCCATCCGTTGAGGGAGGCGGTCGCTCGGGGGAGAGGTAATGAGTGCGACCGACTCCGTCCTGCGTGGGAGTCGGTCGCTCGGCGGAAGTTTTAGGGGCGTGGCAGTCTCCTGTGACGAGCCAATCTCGGCCAGTCCGACCCCAAAGAGCGCCAGACTCCCCACGGAGAGCAGCCCGAGCATCAGGATGGGCTGGCGGCCGCGAGTGGGGGATGCGGGCCCGGCTACCACCATTGCGAAGCGCGCGTCGCCTCAAACGCGCTTCGTCGTATGGCCGAACGCGCCGAACGGGGGACGACCGAGTCCCACAGAGCGACCGGCATTTCTTTTTCAGCTAGATCAGCACACCCGCCGCCACCGCGCCAAGTTCTTTTTAAATGTGGCGAGTTCTTTTATTCATTTTAGGAAGGTGTGGCCAGCTCGTGGGAACGCAGCCCCCGTGGGAACGCCACCCCCATTAGAGGGAGCACGCCTCCGGGCCCACCCCCGCTCCTAATTGCGCACCGCCCCCGTGCGCGGGGACGTGCGCAGTGGCGCTCCTTTTCATATGAGAGTCCGGCGACCAACGGCGTCAGCTCCGTGCCGCGCGTGTCGCTGCCCGCCGAGGAGGGAGGAGCGACCAGCGTCTCGGGCGGCGGAGGCGGCGGGCCGGCGGCGGTGGCGGCGGAATCGCGAGCACCGGCTGAGCGAGCTCCTCGATTGCAAAGCTCACGGCCGCCTACTCGGGAGGCCGAGCCGCGTGTGCAAGGCAAGGGGTCAGCGGGGCGGCGGAGTCCTTCTGTCCTGCGGCGAGCGCCGCGCGGAAGCGAAAAAGAAAGAAAGAAAACAGACAACCCAAGGGAGGGATGGGAGGACGGCACGCCGCCACCACACAGGGATTGCGTGCTCCTCTCTCGGCCTTCCCACTTCTTCCGGCCGTGCTTGCGCGGGAGCCCCAAAAATGGCTTCTAAAGAAGCCCTGTTCATCGCCTTGGACGTCTCCGACTCGATGCGCCCGCACCTGGACGACGTCACCGGCGCGGTGCAGCGGATGCTGTGTGACAGGATCTTCCACTCCAAGCAGGACGCCGTCGGGCTGCTCAAGGCTGGAGCCGACGCGACCGACAACGAGGTTGCGCTCCAGATGGGCGGCTACGATCACATCGCGGTGGTCGGTTCGATGGGGCCTGTCGGCATGAAGAGAATCGAGAACGTCGGCGCGATCCACGCCGAGTCCGGCCGCGCGGACCTGATTGACGCCGTGGTGGTCGCCGCCGACGCGATTGCCCGATATGTGCGCAAAAACAAGTGGAGCAAGCGGGTGCTGCTCGTGAGCGATGGCGCAACGTCGAGGGCGGAGCTGGACGAGGAGCAGGTCGCAGACATCGCCTCGCAGCTCGCCGACAACCACATCGTGCTCGAGGTTGCGGCACTCGGGCCGCTGGGCGAGGAGGTGCGCGCCGCCCGCGCGCCCTCCTCCGCCGCGGGGCCGCCGCCTCAGTCGGAGGCGGGAGAGACGTGGGCCGCGCTCGCCAGGCTGGGGGCCCGACTCGACGCGCTGGGCAAGCCCGACAAGCCCAAGCCCTTCGTCGCGCGCGAGTGGTCCGAGGCAAAGAGGGTGTGGAGCGAGCCGCGCGCAAAGGCGACAAAGTCGACCGCCGCTTACCGCGGCCCGCTCGCGCTCGGGGGGAGCGGGGGCGGCTTCCTGCCCGTGCGCGTGTGGCGCAAGGTGGCGGCGAGCAACTCGGCGCCAGTCCTCTTCAAGAGCGTCACCAAAACGCGCGCCGCCGCCGCCGCCGACGACGGCGCGGCGGCGCCCTCGGAGTCTGTGGACCGCGACGTGCAGTGGGTGCTGAAGAGCGACCTGGACACGCAAGTCAGGCCTAACGAGATGGTGGCGGCCTACCGATACGGACGCGACGTGATCCCGGTCGCGGGCGCGCTCGAGGAGAACATGCGGTACGGCGTCCCCGAAAAGTGCCTCGAGCTGCACGGCTTTGTGCCGCGCGCCTCGGTGCCGCGCCACTACCTCCTCGGGCCGTCCGAGGTGCTGGTCGGCGACGACGCGGTGGCCGGCGCGGACAAGGCGGTGCAGGCCCTCTGCTACGTCCTCGACGAGGAGCGCCTCCTCGGGATCGCGCGCTACGCGAGGAGCAAAGGGCTCGCGCCGCGGCTCGCGGTGCTCTGGCCCAGCGCGAGCGGCTGCCTCCACCTCAACATCCTCCCCTTCAGCGACGAGGTCAAGGCGCTGCAGTGGCCGCCGCTGCCGCCCTCGCTGGCCGCGCCGCCCAGCGCAGAGCAGCGCGCCGCCGCCGACGCCCTCGTCGACGCGCTCGACCTCGACGCCGCCGCGTGGCGAGGCGCAGACGCGGAGGCGCGCCACCCGCAGGGGTTGCTGGCCCGGCGCGCGACCCCGCGAGCGCCATGAGGCTGGCGCGGCCACCGTAGGCGCGCATCTCCGAGCTCGAGCCGCAGGCGCGCGCGCTGCTCCGCCGCCCGAAGGACGTCCTCAACCCGCAGCACGCCCGCCTCCAGCAGATCGTCGTGCACCGCGCTCTGCACAAGTCCGAGGCGCTGCCGCCGCCGCCGCCGCGCCTCGTTGCTCCGCTCCAGCCGGGCGAGGACCTCTTCACGGCCGCCCGGCCGGCGGCGCAGCGGTTCGCCGCCGCCTGCCCGACGGGCGAGCTCCGCAAGCCCGGCAAGCGCGTCTTCAAGGAGGCGGCCGGCGGCGCGAAGCGGCCGAGGGCCGGCGAGGCTGGCGGCGGGCGCGAGTCACCCGGTGGCGGCAAGAGTGGCGGCAAGAGTGAGAACGGCGGCGGCGGAAGCGGAAACGGCGGCGAAGGCGGCGGCGGCGGCGGCGGCGCAGCTGTGGAGGACTTACCGCCTCTGGGCGGCGGCGGCGGCGGCCTCCGCATCGACTCTGGGCGCCCCGTCGAGTGCTTTTGGCAGATGGTGTCGACCGGGGAGAGTGCGGTCCTCCTGGACGCGATGGCGCAGATGCGGAGCTGCTTGCTCTCGCTCTTCGACAAGGCTGGCCGACCCGACGACCCGGCTGCCCGCAAGGGCTTCGACTGCTTGCGCGCGCTGCGTTCGGCTTGCATCAAGGAGGACGAGCCGGACAAGTACAACGAGCTTCTCAAAAGCGTGAAGGCCCAGTGGCTCGGGGAGAGCGGCGATGCCGCGCCGTCGCGCGAGCCCTTCTGGCGCGTGCTCTGCGAGGACAGCGCACTCTCCGCCGGTCTGATAAGCTCCAGCGAGAACGACGACTCGAGCGTGAGCGCGGCCGAGGCGCGCGCCTTCCTCCGCGAGAGCAGCGCTCCTGCCCCGGCCGCAGCCCCGGCCGCAGCGGCGTCCAAGCCCGCCGACGGGGAGGAGGAGGACGACTATGATGACTTGGAGTAGCGCCATTTCCAATCGTGCGCCTCGCGCCGGCGTGCGTCCTCGTCCAGTACGTTTGCTTGTACTCGTGCGTCGTTGTGTGTATGTTCGCTGCATGTGCATTTGCGTGTGTCGTGTGTGAGAGAGCGAGGACCGAGTGGCGAGGTGCCTGTGGCCTGTGGGCTTGTGCACGTTCGCTCGCTCCACAGGCGGCACAGCGCAGCGCTCGGCGGGGACAGGCGAGGGGTCGGACCCGTCTACCGCTGCATGCGTCCGGCCCGTGTTCCCGAGTCCGCCACACAATACTCTGATAGTAAAAAAGAGTGCGCAGCGAAACCGAGAAAATCCCACTAGCTTTCACCGACGTGACCCGACGTGCGACGCTGTTCAACGCCGCTCCGAACCTCGAGAACCTGGCCCGCGCACATAACCTGGCCCGCGCGGCGACCCGACCGATGGCGAGGTTCATCGATCATGCCCGCTGAGCTCGGGTGCATGTAGAGTCCCGCGGACCCACCCTCGGCCTAACCCACGGGAGCCTCCAAACATCGCGTTCACCAACAGGAGGAGGTCGCCAGTCGGCATCAGTGCCCTTTGCTGGTGCCGCCGCGGGCCGGAGAGGACGCCAGCCGGGCCGCTCACAAGCCCTCGGGCGCGCCCCGCTTGGTGCCCCGCCGGTCGTCGTAGCCGCCGTACCCCTGCATTGCCGCGCCGTTGTAGTAGAGCGCAGCGTTCCCGCCCGCGGCGGCGGCGGCAGCGTACTGAGCGTCGTAGCCCGGGTACTGCTGCTGCCCGTAGGCGGCGTACTGCTGCTGCGCCTGGTACTGCTGGCCGTAGGCGTCCGCGGCCGCGGGCTGGCCTGTGGCGCGGGGTGGCGGGGCGGTGACGGTGCTGACGGGAGAAGGGGGGAGGGGGGAGGGGGG
>NW_005200417.1:530737-536192 GCF_000372725.1 Emiliania huxleyi CCMP1516
AACAGGTGGGCGCCCGTCCGCTGCTGCAGCTCGCGGTACGTCGCCCCCCCCACCCCGATCAGCCTCCCCACGAGGGGCTTGGCTACCTTGAGCTCGTGCCGCACGACGCCGGGCTGCGCCTCGAGCTGCTGCATGCGCTTGCCGATCGCGACGGCGGCGTTCGACCACGCCGGGTACCCCTCGATCAGCCGCGCCCACCCCCCCTCCGGCGCAGCAGCGCTCGTCCCGTCTGGCGGCGGAGCTGTCATCGGCGGAGGGGCGCCGCCGTACCCTCCGAGGGCGCCCATCCCGTAGGCGCCGAGCCCCACCATGCCGGGCGGCATGCCTCCGAGGCCGGGCATGCCGTAGGCGCCCATCCCCGGCATGCCCGGCATGCCCGGCATGCCCGGCATGCCCGGCATCGCCCCCATCATGCCCCCGAGGCCGACCCCGAGCCCTCCGAGCCCACCGCCCGCAGCGGCCGTCGCGGCGGCGAGCTCGGCCTGGGCGGCGGCGAGCTGCGCTTCGGTGGCCGCGGCCGCCGCGGCAAGGCTGCTCCCGCCGCCGACGAGCGCCCCCGGCGCCGCCGCACCCGCAGCCGTCGCCGCCGCCGCGTCTGGGGCGGCCACGGGCGCCGCGGGCGTGATACCCGCCGCCGCGGGATCGGAGGATGGCGCCGGGGCGCCATCGGCGCCGCCGGCCTCGCTCACCGCGGCGCCGAACGCCGGCTCGCCCGCCGCCTCACCAAAGGCCGGGGTGGTCGAGTCGCTTGCGGCGGGCGCAGCGGGCTCCGCGGCAGGCTCGGTGGTGGGCTCGGCGGCGGGCGTTTCGGCGGGCGCGGCAGTCTCGGCGGAGGGCTCCGTGGAGGGCTCGGCCGCGGCCGTCTCGTCGGGGGGCGCGATCGTCTCGTTCATTCGCGTCACCGCTGTATCAAGGCACCTCAGGACAGCAGCAACTCGAAAAAGAATTTTACAATGCCCTGGCGCAACACTGGGCACGGGACTGGCGCGCACTGGCACTAACACAGGTACACCACGGGAGACAGCAGCAACTCGAGAAAGAAACCAACTTCGCCGTGAAGAGCGGGGGCGCGCCACCCAAGAAGAGCCTAGGTAGGTGCGGATCGGCAAGAGCGCAATCGATCTTTTTGCCCTCTATCACCTTGGGTTGTAAGAACTTGATTACACACCACGCAGGGGCACAGCAAGCACGGATAGCCGTTGAGGAGAAAGGGCGTAAGGTGTACGCGCCACCTCCCGCGAGCGCGGCGGGATCGGAATTGCGGCCGGAGGGAAGGGCGAGCCGCCGCCGCCGCCGCCATATACCATCAGCGAGGACCGCGGCTCGCCCCAAACGCCAGGCGCTGGATCGGCAGTAGGGCTTGGGCGGCGCAGCGTAGGCCTCGAGCCACACGAGTCGCCGACAACCCCCCCTCATCGACGTGATGGCCGCACCCGCTGCTGGCCGATGCAAGCTGCCGCCTCCACCGCACCAGCGATACTGGCCGCGGCTCGCCGCCACGCGCCGGCTCGGAAGAGGGGCTATCGGCGGCGCAGCAGAGCGGCATGCGTCGTCATTCGAGCACAGCACCAGGTCCCCTCTTCGACGTGACGGCCGCTCCCGGAGCCGGCCGGTGCGCGCCCGACCCACGCCCCCTCTCGCACCCCCCCGATCCCCCTGCGCGGCGCCCCCTCCACTGCGCGCCGGCTCGAGCGCCTGACAATTTGAGCCCCCAAATCTCCTCATTTCTTAAAAGGTCTTAAAACAATCCGGCCCTCAGAACCCTAGCGCCTAGGGGGTACCCTAAGATGCCGAACCTCGCGCGCCAGCGCGCGAAGCGAAAATTCCAGCGGCGAGCAGTTCGGCGTGGCCTCTCGGGCCATAACACCGTGGACCCGGGACGGCTCTCTCATAGCAGCCCATAAACATGTTATGGGTGTTATGGCTGTTATGGGGCCCCTAACATGTTATGGGCTGCTATGCCCAAGAGAGAGAGCCATAACACCATAACAATGGTTTTTGTGTTAACTGTGTCAGGGGGCAACGCGTCGGAGTACTGCGCCCTGACTGCGCCCCCATCAACTTCCAGCCTGCATTCTTCTTGACCCACCCGTCTCCATACGCGTGGTCTTTGACCCAAAAACAAACAAAACCCTTTCCAGTCGAGTGGTCGAGCGGTCCTCCGTCCACCTGCCTGACGGCCACGCTCCTTGCACCCCACGACCGAGAAAGAAACGCGAGAGAGAGATTTTTGAGAGCTTTTTATTAACCAACAAGAAATCTTGTTGGTTAATAAACTTCTTGAGATTTTTAGCAATACCTTAAAGAGAGGTTACAGGCGTGTAAGGCAATACCAAACAACTCTAACACTCACACGTTAGCAATTTGTTGAAACGCGTCGGCGCGCTCGGACCGCAAATGGCGCGCGCCCTCTGCGGCCACCGAAATTCCTGAGTCGCTGCACCATAGATCACCCAAAGAAAGAAAGAAAACAGACAACCCAAGGGAGGGATGCGAGCGCAGCGCGGTTTTCTTCCCGGTTCGCCATAGGCAGGTTCAGGATCGTGCCGCTCCTCGCCGCCACCGCGAGCTACAGCACACGAGCTCGCGTCGGAAGGGGGGATCTGCCATGGTGCGTCGGCCGCCGCCCCCCGCGCGCACCGTCGTCTCTCTCCATGCGCCCGCCGCTCCGCCCTGCCGCGTGCGCGCGTGCGCACAGCTCTCTCCGGAGCTCCGCTGTAGGTTGAGGTCCGGTTCCTGCTGCTGGAGACGGCGATGGGCTTTGCCATCTTCGACCGAAAGGAGTCGGACGAGATTGGCGCCGAGCTGGCGGACGCACAGAAGGCGACGCCCGACTTTTCTCGCTTCTCCAAGATTTGCGCGCTCCGCGGCTTTATGCCGTTTACGTCGGCAGAGGACGCCCTCGAAAATATCAACGACTTGGGGGAGGGTGTGCTCTCCCCGGTGCTGCGGACGGCGGTGGAGACGAATGTGCCCGCCGCCAAGGCGGGCAAGAAGGCCAAGGCGGCCCTCGGCGTCGGCGAGGAGAAGATCGGCAAGGCCATCCAGGAGGAGCTCGGCACGCCGGTCGTGTGCAACGACCTCACGCGCGAGCTGCTGCGGGGCTGCCGGGTGCACATCTCGACCTTCCTGTCCGGGCTGCGGACGGGCGACGTGGAGCGCGCGCAGCTGGGCCTCGCCCACTCCTACTCGCGCTGCAAGGTCAAGTTTGATGTCAACCGCGCCGACAAGCACATCATCCAGTCGATAGCGATCCTCGACACGCTCGACAAGGACATCAACACCTTCGCGATGCGCGTGCGCGAGTGGTACTCGTGGCACTTCCCGGAGCTGCTCAAGATCGTGTCCGATAACTACATGTACGCCGCGCTCGTCACACTCATCCGGCGGCGCGACTCGCTCTCGACGGAGCGGCTGCCGGAGCTCGAGCGCGTCGTGATGGACGCCGACAAGGCAAAGGCGGTGCTCGACGCGTCAAAGCACTCGATGGGGATGGACATCTCGGACATCGACCTGCTCAACATCGAGACCTTTGCGCAGCGCGTGATGAAGCTCGCGGAATACCGCCGCTCCCTGCAGGAGTACCTGCACAACAAGATGAATGCCGTCGCGCCAAACCTGCAAGCCCTGATCGGCGCGCTCCACACGCCGCACACCCAATTCGCGAGGCTGAGGCTGAGGCCGAAAGCGAACCCCCCCCCCCCCCCCCCCTCTTTTCCCTCCTGCGGGGTGACCCCCCCCCCCCCCCCCTCCCCCCTTCCCCCTCTCCCCCAGGCGACCAGGTCGGCGCGCGGCTCATCTCGCACGCGGGCTCGCTGACCAACCTGTCAAAGTACCCCGCATCGACTGTGCAGATCCTGGGCGCCGAGAAGGCGCTCTTCCGCGCGCTCAAGACGAAGGGCAACACGCCCAAGTACGGGCTCATCTTCCACTCCTCCTTCATCGGCCGCGCCGCCGCAAAGAACAAGGGCCGCATCTCGCGCTACCTCGCAAACAAGTGCTCCATCGCGTGCCGGATCGACAACTTTTCGGACGAGCCGACCTCCAAGTTCGGGGACAAGCTCAAGGAGCAGGTGGAGCAGCGGCTGCGCTTCTACGACTCTGGCGAGGCGCCCAAGAAGAACGTCGACGCGATGAGGGAGGTGCTGGACGAGCTGCGGGCCGAGGCAGGCGGAAAGCCCGACAAGGAGGGCAAGAAGGAGAAGAAGAAGAAGAAGCGCGAGGCGGCCGACGAGGCCGCGGCCGAGGAGCCGAAGAAGAAGAAAAAGAAGAAGAAGGACAAGGACTGAGCGGGAGTGTCGGGCAGTGTGTGGCGCAGCGCGGAGCCGGAAAATGATCACGGCGCGCCTGGGGACGCGTTATGTCGGGGAGTCAGTATGAGAGTTCTGTGCGCATGTTCTTCTGTACGTTGTCATTACCATACGCCAGTAATAAGAATCGGTACGGAAAAGAGCGAGTGGGAGGAACACAAGCATTTCGGAGACGGACCATTTGGGCCTCTGCGCTCTGGCTCTGCGCTCTGGGTCTGGCGGCCTCTGGCAGTGGCACCTCTGCGCACTGCGGCCGGCGCGCGGGGCGGCGCAATCGCGCTGGCGCGCGCCCCCCGGCGCGCGCGCAGCGGAGGATGGGCAAAGGGGTTGGCCGATGACTCCTCAGAGGAGCAGTCCTGTCTACTCGTTCATCCACAGAGGCGTGCGGAAGCCCGCTCCGGCGTATGGCGCCGAGGCGCCCAGCTCCTCCTCGATGCGCAGCAGCTGGTTGTACCTAGCGCGAGGCACCGCGGCTGAGGGGCAAGCGCGCCGCACGCCGCTCCCGCGACGGGCAGGCGTGGCGCACTTTGCGAGCCGCTCCGAGCGGCAAGGCGCGCCCGTCTTGATTTGGCCGGTGCAGAGGCCGACGGCGAGGTCGGCGATGTAGGTGTCCTCCGTCTCGCCGGAGCGGTGGGAGGTCATCACGCCCCAGCCGGCCGCCTTCGCGTCCTTGACGGCCTGGATCGCCTCGGTGATGGAGCCGATCTGGTTCACCTTGAGCAGCAGCGCGTTGGCCGCGCTGTCCTTGACCGCGCGCTGCAGAGCGGCGGGGGGGGAGGGGCGAGGCCCGGCGTCAGCGGCTCGAGTGCGCCGCCGGAGGAGCAGAAGCGGGACGGGGGAAGCGGCCGGGGAGGGCCAGGCGTGGGAGGGGGCGAGGGGTCTCCTCACCGCGATCTTGGTCGGGTTCGTGACGGTGAGGTCGTCGCCGACGATCTGCACGTCCTTCCCGTACTTTGCAACCATCTCGGACCAGTTCTCCCAGTCGTCCTGCAGGCAGGACAAGGGGCCGGTGCCCGCGGGCTGGGGTCGTCCGGAGAGAGTCGTCCAGCGGGTGCGGCGGGTGCGGCGGCCCCTGTCAACCCTCCCCCTCCCCCAAACTTGCCGGGCGAGCCTCTGCCGCCCGCCCCGCCCCACCCCCCGCCTCG